>NC_142503.1:20450441-20603308 GCF_057876585.1 Rhinolophus sinicus
AAAGCCCAAAAAGCTACCATATGCAAAGCCAGAAAATTCAGAGCAAAATAATGTACATCCTCTCAGAGATGAAGTAGTTCATTCTTCAACATGCAATTTTCGTTCTGAAACTAATATTGTAAAGGAGGATGTGTTACAGAAAAAGAGTTGTCGAGGCAGAAACCCCAAAGGAAGATGAAGACACAAAAACTAGACTAGATCTCATAGTTCCTACAAGTGTTAAAATGCTAAGGAGAAGTAACCGAAAAAAGACAGATGATCCTATGGAGGAGGAAGAAGAGTCTGAGGAACTTAAAGTCTCTGAACCCTATATGAGAACTAGAAACCAAGGTCAAGGACAGCTTTCTGTAACGAGGATGACTCTGAGAGGAGCAAAGGCAGCTGCTGTTTGAAGACCCCTCTTTGACTTTTGGAACTTCTAGCAGAGGACAAGTCCAAACATTGACTGAAAAAGCAAAAGCTAATTTCATGGAAACCTGGAGTATCGTGTTATAAATGGCAGTCTCACACCAGAATAGCAGTGCCCTTTCTTTTTTGTCCATATTGACTGGACCTTTCTTGACTGTTACGTGGACACTTTCTGTTGTTAGTTTTGATGCATAATTCTTTGCATCCTTTTATATGAACTAGAATACATGTGTAATAATTTCTGTCCCTGCAATGCAGTAACTACAAACTTATTTTTAAATAAATAGAAAATGTATTATTAAAAAAAAAACAGGAAGTGGCCAAGTGGTAGCAGCTGTCTGAAAAGGGAACATCAGCAGGATCAAATAACAGAATTTTCTTAGTTGACTCCTGAAAGCACAAACTGCAAAAAAACCCAAAAAAAAAAAACCATCATGCACACACTATCCACTATCACACCGTTACGCTAAATCTTAAATACACATCATACACACTCAGTTTAGTTTTAGAAGATATAATGGTGAGCCTCTCACAGGCAGACCAGCTTAAGAACCAAGCCCAAATGTCTTTCAGGTCAGGGTAGACATTGACTTACATGGCCTAGTTTGAGATGAGCTGAAAGCTCACGTCTTCATGCCTGGCATGGGGCCTGAAATCTCCTCCAGGAAAGCCATTTCTAAGGATTCAGGCTCAAATGCAAATATGTAACAATGGAGGGATCTTTTCAATCAAGACGTACTCATTAATACAATACTTTGTTGGGATAGCTGGGAAAGAATCGGCATTATAAAAAGCACAGAAGGGAAAAAGGTAAGGAGAAGTCCAAAGAAATTGACTGCACCTAGAAAGGGTGAGCCCTGCCACTGGGAATCTCAGCAAATTGCTCTATCTGGTTGAAAGTGTCAATTTATGAAGCCAGGAGAGCAGCCTGTGAGGTGATATAATAATGAATTCAAAACATCTCAAAGGACCCCAAGGCAAGTAGTTGGTCTAACTATAGGCAATTGGTTACATGTGCAAAATCTTTCAGCGAGTTCCCCCTTCCCCTCCACACGCCCTTGGCAAAGTCGTTATACATCTGGAGCCCACCAGACTTACCTCCTACCTTTCTCCTCTGCACAGTTCCCCTTCCCTACACAGATATACCCTACATTCCAGCAGCACTACATTTTATAGATATACCATATTTTCTTATGTCCGGAACCTTTCACTGATAGTTCCTTCTGCCTGGCATTCAGGAACCCAAAACCATATGCATTTGGCAGCTCATAGCTGATTGTTCAAGACACAACTCAAAGCATTCCTCCAGAAAGCCATCACCCAAGCTCAGTATCACGCCCCTTTTATATGTTCCAACTGCACTGTATATAAACAAATCCCACTTAGAACTTTATCGTACAAAGTACTTCAGAAAATTGGACAAAAACAATTGCAGACCAGTTACACTCTTATTACTGCACCAATTGACTTACATAGCGCAAAATGCACAAAAAAGAACCCAAGAAGGGTTCTGGAAAAAACAATGTCACAGCCCGTAATTCAGATAATTGAAGTAGAAGAGTTCACCCTTGAAAACAGAATCCAAATGCTTGCAAAGGATCCATGTACAAGTGAGAGCCTTCTTTTGTTCTTAGTCTATTTCCAGAATGCTGTCTTGAGTTGTTAAAGTAATGAAGTACAGATAAAGGAAAGGGGCTTTTTAATCCTTCACATACTGGCCCTAGTGACAACAGAAAGCAAAATGCAACATGTAGCTTAATGTTGGAAAAAATATAAGGTTTTACACCCATTGTGCAAATTATTTCTTCCAGAGATGAGTATACTCAGCCCACTAGTTCCGCAAAAAAGGGAGGAGGACATTATTTTGACCTTTGAATTGAAAACATCGGCTTGAAGTTAGGCCTCTAACTTGAAAATAAATAAACCAAGAGTCAAGAGCAAATAGCAATTCACTTTGAAAATAATTAGCTGGAACAGCTAGACTATCAAAGTGACCCTTTCTTCAGAAACAAATCTGAGAAAAATATAAAATATTGTAAATTGCTTAATTAGGCTTTTGGTTCTCTTGTTAAGTGTGTTTTTTACTTCAATTTATTATGATTCTATGCAGTTTGCCTATTTTTTCTATACTTTGTAGAGCAACCTATGTACCTAGGAAAAGACTGTGTAGATTGATGAACAGATAATGAATTCATTATAATTGATTCTGATTATAGAGAATAATGCAGAAAAGGAAAGTAGAGATACAATGACCTGACTTTTATTTCTGACTCTGAATATGACCGTGCATAATCATTTAACTAGAATTCTTGCTAGCCTGTTTTCAAAGTATAGAATAAGAGATCATGAACTATAACCAACCATTGAAATAAAACTGCCAGGTGAGGGTGTAAAAAGACTCATTACTGATGGTTGCAACATTTGAAATACACATGTAAAGTATTAATAGATTCTTCTATGAAATAAAATATTTTTCTCCTCTTGACTGATAGTAAATGGAACTACCAATATGTATAGGAATCCAAAGCTTCCTAAAATTATGTTATAAAGGCCAGTGAGGAGAGTTAGCTATTGGATGACCTTCACCCATTGGAGACTGAACATCTCTACTTTTCAAATAGTTTTCTGTATCTACAGAACCATCCGAGTTGGAATTAATAGCCTGAACATAGCCTTGATTTAATCAAAATGTCCTTGGTGCCTAGTCCAGCATTTCAATTTAAAAATTGAAATCCAGTGTCTGCATTTTAAAAATCAAATCCATTCTCTACGGAAATTTTTCACAAAACATCCTGGCACCTGCAATGCTGAAAATAGATCCAGCTCTATTTAAGAGAAAGTAACAGCAAATCGGGGATTTCTGCGATGGCAGTAAAATGTAGTTAAGTGTGGTCGTGCCAGGTTTTAGTCTAGAGACAGGGTTTTTATAGCACATTATAAACTCCTGAAACTGGAGGTTATTAGAGGATCAGTCCCCTAACTCTGTGGTTCTAGCGGGCTCAGCTCTGCTGCCCTCTTTACTCTCCTGCTGGGAGAGCTGTCTTCTCAGGTGCCGAGTACATCCATCAGCCTTTTCAGCTGTTAAGTCCCTCACTTATTCCGGTGCTCCCTTCATCTTATTCGCTTGCCTCTGCCCCCATGGACCTTGGAGATCTACAATTCTCTTTGGCCTCTTAACAGGCACAATGGATCACCAGCTGAACCATCATGACATAGCCCTTCTCGCTTGAAAATAATTTCTCTTCTGCTTCAAATGTTCTTTCCTTTCACTTGGCAAATCCCTTTGCTGCTGTTCTTGCTGTATAGTTGCCCATATGCAAAGTGATAAAAGTTGGTCCAAAATGCTGACTTGCCTTTTGAACTTGTCTCTTGAGTACTGGCCCTTTGATCTTTTTCTAACAGAGAATGTGTTGGAACACAACACACACACACACGCATAAAATCTCCAACCTGAGAATATTTGCTCAAGAAAAATAAGTGTTATTACATCAGGTCTATTATTTGTGCCCCTAATAGGCTATCATTCACCTATTTGGAAAATGATCTTTGTTTGTAGTATTAAGAGGTGTCGCGTGTTGAAAAGGACTTTCCTAAATACAATTGTTCAATTTTAGAAAACAAGAAAGCTACTCAATTTTATGAACAACTAGAGAAAATAATAGGCAGCAACAATCTCAAAAAGAGGTAATCTCAAACACTTGAAAATATTCGTAATCGTGCCGTGGAAATTCCATATCTGTTCCACGCTAGTTTCATTAATTCATGATGATCTGGCTGATCTACTACCTCCTAAAAAAAACCTGAAATATGTGTTAGTGGAAACATCACTGGGTTGGTGGTTGGAAGACCTGAATCCCAGTCTCTGATCTATGTTGATTCATTGAAGGGCTTTGGGCAAGTCACCTAAATTCTTCAAATCTGTTTCCTCGTGTGTATTAATTGTAGGTTGGAGTAGGTCACTACGATCCATTCTAAGTCTAATACTCTGGGAGGAATTTAAACTAGCTCTTCCTATTTTCATTAACCAACTCTGTTCTTTCTTTTCCTTATGTACTCTACTTTCTGTGTCTCTCTACACCTGTTCTTTCCTTTCCCTTTTGCTCCTCTTTTATGCCTTCCTTTTATCCCACTGTCTTCCTTCTCTCTATTTACAGCCCATCCACAATAACATCCCCATTGATTCAGTGACAGGACAGCCCTAAGTAGAAAAGTCTCTTCGTTTTCAGATTTGAGGGCCTGTTGACTCCTTACTAGGTCCCATAGTAAGGTTCATTTGGTATCAGAATTAACCTAGCCTACAGTGTGGCCCCTGGCAATTAAGAAAACTTCATGATAGCAAAAAGATCCCAAGAATACCCTGACCCTCCCCCGGTATTGTCCCAATCCAGTAATGTACAACGGGGAGAATATAAAAGGAATAGTTAACCAATTTTTATTGCAAAGATGGGAGCAACATAATTAATCTCCAGGGGAAAATGGCTCTTTCATTTAGGGAAACATCTTTGGATATGAAATGTTAGCTCTTCTCAACCCCACACTGAAAAAGCAATTTTAAGTTTCTGCCCCTGAAATAGAAGTGGTAGGGCCCCAAAAATTAAGGAAGAGGGGATATATAAGGAAGCTTAAGGAAAAGAAAGATTTCTAAACACCAATCAATTTTCAGAAATATTTAGACCTCATGTTGAATGTGCCCTATTGATTTACTTCTTCACCACCCCGTCTTCTCCTGCCATGTTCTAAAGCTACAGTAGAAGCCTGCTTGCATAGGTGATACTTTAGGCAGAAAAGAGAGATGATGCAGGTCTGGGGTGAAATAGTAGGAAAGCAGAGCCTCCGGAGATGAACAGTGACGGTGAGTGGGAGTCAGGCTGCGCCATTCCCCAATGAAGGAGAGTGTCACCTCTTACACCTCGGGCACTGCCATCCTGACCACGTCTAAACATTCTGGGGAGCTTCAGGGCCCCTATCAGTGCACAGCATGGAAGCTGTAATCACTTTACTTAGATATTAAAGGCAGAATGGGCCCTGCAGCATGAGGATCAGAGATCTTCGAGGTGAGAGTCACTGACCCATCTCGAACCCTTTCCCTTAACCCTGCCAACCATGTTTCCCCAATGCCTCATTTTCTTCTTTTTCTACCAAATACTATTCTCCTGATCTCCTCCAAAGTCAACATATCGCCTGAGTAAGGCAGTGCAACACCCAGTGGTCAAAAAAAGGTTATCTAGCCTCTGGCTTGCTTGTGCCCCTCTGCCTACTTTGCGAGTCTCTGGTCATCTCTGTTGCACTTCAGCTGGGAGGAAGGCAAGTGGGAGCCATAGTCTTCTACACCAGCTGACCAGAAAGCTGTACAGAGGATCAGGTCCAGCTCTCGGTAAAAAGAAGGATTCGGGTGCAGGTTACTGTCATAAATTCTCTCCCTCCATATCCTCTGAAGATTACAAATTAGGACAAATCACTTTCTCTCTTCTCCATCTTTCTCTCTTCCTTGCCTTTTTCTAGCTTTTTATGACTCTGTTCACACACACACACACACACACACACACACACACACACACAACACTTATATTAGAAAAATCATGTAAAATGAGAATATGAAAATTAGTTTTTATATGTTACTTAATGAAGCTATATATATATTATTTCACTTTTTCAAAATAGGGAAAGCTTTTAATTTTTTATTATGCTAATCAATGCTTACTGTAAGATTATTAGAAAATGTAAAAATGGATAAAAAAAAATAAAGGTCATTCAAGATGCAACTAGTCAGATAAAATCACCATCCCAGTTTTTTTCTAAATATAATGAGCATTTTTTCTTTTAAATATTAAATATGTTAGTCATAGTATTTTATGCTATGTTTTTTATAACACGGATCTCTTTTGTTATCAATAGTTATTTGCCTTCTCATGGCTAAATAGTATTCCACTTCATAAATGTACATAAATCACTTAGCTATCCTACATTTATGAATATTTAGTTCTTTTTCTAATTTTTTCATTAAAAATAACACTGCAATGCTCATCCCTCTGTGATTTTTGTGTTTGTTCATAATGAAAAATTACTAGATGTGGAATTTTTGATCAAAGGGCATTTTAAAGAATTTTGGTCTATAATGCCAAATAACTCTCCAAAAAGTTGATCAATTTTGACCCCAACAGATTGTGAATGATATAAAATAAACATACACACATACATACATACATACACACACACACACACACACACACACACACACCCTAGTTACCTTGGATATCGTTAATTGCTTTAATTTCTGCTAAGTTTGTTGTAATGTGAACGTATTTGATTATTACTACATATGAGATTAAACATGCTTTCTTGTTAATCAGCCATTTTCATGTCTTCTGTGAATTTTTTCCTTACAAACTAACCATATTAGCCCTGTTATTTCATATGTTTTGCAAGTTTTTTTCCAGGTGACTATTTGTCTCTATTGTTGCCATGGAGAAATTTTTACTTTTTACATACTCCAGTCTAGCAATTGTTTTCTCTACCTCTCTGCCTTTATTACTTAGAAAAGCTTTACACAGATCAAGATTATAAAAATATTCACCTACATATTCTTTTGTTCTTTTTCATTTTTCTTACTAAAATATTTAATGCCTTTGAAATTCAGTTAGTGTAAGAAGTAATTTTTTTTAAAACCAATGGTTAGTGGTTGTCCCAACAAATTTTTCATCTACCCTTCCTTTCCTCCACTGTATTAAAATTCCACTTTTATCACATACTGAAGTATTATACTTATGTGAATCTATTTCTGGATTCTATTTCTGGAGTCTATTATGTTAATCTGTATATCCCTACACCACACCATTTCAATTACTACAGCATTCCATTATATTTTAATACTCAGAACGCATATCTCCTTTCCCTGTTCTTTTTTCCCTTTCTTTTTGGGTGTTTTTCTTATATATTTCTTCATCCAAGTTAACTTTAGAATCATTTACACTTTCAAAAAATATCCAGTGCTGTCTTTAAAAAAAAAATCACTAAAGTGGAAATCATATTGAATTGTCTAAAAGAGTAGAGAAAAAATTTGACATAGTAGAACCAGCCAAAACCTACATTTGAGATTTGACTCCCAACTAAAGCTGTAAATTTGGCAAGTTTTTTAGCCTCTCAGAACCTCAGATCTTCATCTGCAAAATGGAGCTAATGAAACCTACTTGTAGTATATATCCGTCATGCTCTTGGGCCGCCTGTCACTGGAACCCCATTCCTAAATTTGGAGAATTCTGCACCTAAAAATTCTTGTGAGAGGCACTGCCCCTCTGCAAAAAGCTAAGTCTTTCACCTTCTTTTGAAGCTAAGCTCAGTCAGGAGACTGAGAGTCTGACTGTGGCAGGCAGATGCCCCAGGTATCAGTAGCTGGCGAAACAAGAAAAAGTGTCCATGAGGACGAATCGCTGGCTGTGAAGGTAACTTAGGCAGTTGCTGAAGTAGCAGCAACAGTAACATCTATGATAGACATCCAGAGGAAGGAGCAATGATGTCCTCCCCGTACCTGGTTTTCCAGGTGTCCCAGCAATATCCTTTCCTGCTTAAGTCAGACAAAGTTGGTTTCTGTTGTTTGCAACTAAAAGTCCTGCCTTACGCTCCCCACCCTAGGCTGTTTAGGCAATGAGACAGGAGGAAGCGTGCATTCGCAGTCTTCTCAGAACTTTCCCTTTCTTTTTTTTTTTTTTTTTTTAATTTTATTTCATTAAATTTATTGGGGTGACAATTGTTAGTAAAATTACATAGATTTCAGGTGTACAATTCTGTATTACATCATCTATAAATCCCATTGTGTGTTCATCACCCAGAGTCAGTTCTCCTTGACCCTCTTACTTACACCCTGATCTCTCCAACCAAATGTTGACCCAGAATAGAATGCACCAGTGAGTTTCCTTCTCTTCTCGTTTCTGGTTGAGGTTCAGCCAATAGAAAGCCCCAGCATGCAGTGTGATAGAGGAAGGAGAGTTGGGGAATATTATTTATTCCCCCAGCTCTTTCTCTAAAGGCTTCCTGTTCGCTAACTATCCCTCCACTGAGTTAGAAGTCCTGACAGCCAGTCCTCTCTCTCTGAGTTCTATCTCCCTCTTCGGCCTAAGGGTCAGGAAGACATTCTGATTCTACTTTTGCGAGGCCTGAGGTAACTAGAATCCCTTATGGATTTTCTACACAATACCCACTCATTTTTTATTTGCCCTATTATCCTCCCCCATTTTTTTTTCAGATGTTTCCTATTCTTGCTCAGGTCCCAAAGGAGGGCTCCAGAAAATTCTCATGACTGAAAATACCAAACGTATTTATTCCTATTGCACTGGTGTGGCAATGAAAGAGATGCAATGGAATGAGTTGATTTTTATGGACAGCTACAGCTCCCTCGTGATTTCAAACAAAGGGGTTTTCTGCCCACTAAAAATCAGAACAGAAAATCTAGAAGTATGGGCCTCAAACAGAAATTGGCCCAGTTCATCATCCTCAATAGACGTTAAGTGCCAGTTCTCAAACCTTTTCACATACCCAGTGAGGCCCACCGTAGGTGTGAGAGAGCATACACATGCATACAAATGCCAGCACCACCACCTTCACCCGTGGCTGCCCATTCCCTGCTCCTCAAATTTAATGGGTATCCATGCCACTGATCAAGACCCTCCCCCTCCTCATTCCACTCATTGCATCACGCCTGGTATTGAATGTACCACAGCACTTCTATCAAACTGTGTGCAAATTTTTGCAGACTTTTCGGAGCAACAAAAACTTGCCTTCAACCATTCTCTCCATATCCATATAATAAATGATAGTAGATGCTACTCGCTGTCCAGTTTTCTGTATCAATATATGAGTGTGAAGAGCAATTAGCCATAGAAATGAAATCGGCAATGAACGCTAATTACTTCATTCTATGGGTTTTGGGGTAATGTATTCCAAGGCTTTCCCCATTGCTTTGAGAAATTGAGAGGTGACTCTACAGTGATCTACAGAAATTCTGAAAAGTACTTAAAGCGTCAAACATTAGCTGAAGCTCTGTAGAATTGGATCTGTTCTACACGCCTTGCACATAATTTTTCTTGATGCAGAGCCCTGAATGCATAAAGAAAGGGGAATGTGGAGGGAAGAGTGGCTTCAATCTGCTTTGCTGTCATTTGAATCTTTCGAGTTCTAAATTCTTTTGGCAGCTCTGATATAACAGAAGAGTTTTTCCTTCAGTGACTCCATAATCCCTACTTGGAATGTTTTTCTCACACATTTATGTGAATGTTGCCAGTGGCTACTTCTCTTTAAATTAATTCTCACCCTCGATAATGATTTACAAAAGTTTGTTGAAGTGCTGATAGAAAATACAAAGCACTACAAACTAGACATCTTTGCCACAGAAGGAAAGTGCCATCTCTAAGTACTCAAAAGTTCAAGAATCAAACACAAATCGTTTCATTAGATTCTGAAATAAGTATTTTTAAATGTCACTCCTTATAATTTATTATACTCTGTGCAATTATCAAAAATTCTTCCCTATTGCCTCAACAAAAGCAAAACAAAATCACTCTATGAGGACAGAGCATTTTTAAAATAAGGAAGATGGTTGTTGTAGACAGTACAAAGATAACAGAAAACATTTTTTTTCTTGATCAGACAGGTTTTCCATCTAAGTAAAGCTAGATTCTGGTTTCGGCTCTGCCACGAACTACCTGGAAAAGTAACTTGACTTCTTTTGATCTCTGTCATCTAAAAAATGAGCAACTTAGCCTAAATTATCTCGAGGAGCCCTCCCAGCATCATTTTTTTTTATAACTTCCTATAAATATCCAGTAATTTCACCAGTGGGGAATCAAACTAGATCCAATCTAACCTCTTTGTACTTTAGCAGCAGGAATTCTTCTAGAACTCACTTTATTTGAAGGCTTACTTCAAGTTTTTTAGATGATAATGACAACACTTTAAATTTGAAAGTCCTGGACAGAAATCAAAGTTGGCATCAGATAATGTATGTTTTGCTTTTGTGCCAAGAGTATCTGTCATAGCATAGGTAGAAGACACTTAATAGGTAGCAGTGCCCCCATGATGTGTAGTCTCCCGCAAGAACAGCCTGGGGAAAAAATGTCCACGTTTTCTTAAATTTCATTCTAATCATAAGATGTTAAACTCAGGGCCCCACCATCTCTCTCCCTCCGGTGCTGCAAAGTTCACGTAGGTCCTCACAGAAGGGCTGAGGCAGGAGGCCTGATGTCAGTTCCCTGGCCAGAGTCCTGCTCCCATCACTTCACTCTGGAATGCCCCGGGCTGTGGCTGAGAGACTATGGAGAAGCTGACGCACGCCTTGTCTGCAGCCTGGCACACCAGCACCACCAGCCACAGGCTCAGGTCTTCAGAATCACCAGATGATAGATAGCGCAGTGTGGAGTCGTATTCTGCTTTATTCTAGTCCATTTACTTCTGATGAGCTCAGGAGCGAGTGGACTGAATACATTGAAGGTCAGCCAGCACCATGGCAGGGTGAGAGAGATAAGAGAGCTGAACTTCCAGCTCCCAGCACTAGTTAATGGAAATAATTAAATCAGGAAAGATCACTAATAGTTTGCCATCAGTGACCTCCAAATACAAACTAATACATACATGTTTCCATTTCTTTCATTTTCAACTACTACTATGGATAGACTACCTAGAATGAATCTATAAATCCATTAAGCTGCTTTTTTTTTTTTAAGAACCCAAACATGCATAGAAGAAGGTTAATCTCTCTCTCTCTCTCTCCCCATCCCCCCTCCTTCCCTCCCTCCTTCCCTTCTGCTCCTTCCTCTCCCTGAAAACAGAAAACCACACTGGCAGATGCGGCAGTGGAAAGGCAAGGAAAATCTGCTCCAGAATAAATTGGTTGTGCTGAAACATTTGTAATTAAGCATGATAACCAATTACAGAAATACCTGGGGTAGTTCAATGATTCGCTTTCCCACATCAGAGGTCTCCTAATCAATTTGAAATAACCAGACGCTGCTATAGAAAATAAGCAAGATCACAGCATTTGCTAATGAGTCTCAAAAATGGATTTCACTGCATGAAAATGTTCATTGTCAGGAGAAAGACTGTTTTCAGTATCTTACAGGTCATTTTCATTTGCATTTGATTGGAGAAAAGTCCTTTGTTCTTTTCTGCCTTCGCACATCCTATACAACACCACTGATTTTTTTTTATGGTGATTTAGTATTTTTGTATCACTGTGTTTTACCAAGCCCTAAAAATAGACCAAAATAAATCCTTTTGTGCTGAAGTAGCTAGCATCCACTTCCATTATTACTTAATTTCACTGTTTGAATGCGTTTCCTTGAATTTGAATTTACACATGTATGAGTTGGAGAGAAATTGTGTGACAGAAGTTGCAGTCGTGGAACTCTGAAAACAACACGCAAGGCCTGTAGCATATCATGTACAATAGCTTTTCAACAGTTCTCAGCTGCAACCCTTTCTTCAGAGATTTGAACTGTAGTGAGCAAACATTTGAGGGCCACTAATCAAAAACATGATAGCCCTTTTAAAATATGTGATAGCATATCACAGGTCTGATGAGTACCTGCCTTTTCACAGAAGAGAAACATGAGAAGAGGCCCATACTTGAAAGGAAAGAGAACACGACACTTTTGATTTCTTGAAGGTGACATTACTTAAAATACCTGAAGCTTTGGTCATTACCAGATCCTGCGTGACTCATTCATAAATCTCTCAATAAGTTTATGGTTTAAATATTCTTTCCCAGATCATGGTATAAAGGATTCGGTATGTCTCTTCTCTCTGTCCTCTTTCTCTTCTGACCTATCCTGTTCTACTATCATACTCTCTATTACCCCTACTTTTTCTCTCCTCTGTTCTCTGTTCTCTCACTTTATTCTTTCCTCTTAGCTGTTCTAGCTCTTTCTGTAGATTTGCATAGCCTTCATGTCTCCCTCGGGACCATAAGAAGCAGAAGACATAATAACCAAAGGGAACTAAAAAATATTAACGATTAAATATAAAAATATGTACATTTGCTGCAATGTTATTTCTTCTGCTCTTCTTATGGCTGCTTTCTTTGCATCGTTCAGGTATCAGTTCCAATGCTTCCTCCGTAGAGACCCTACATGACCACCTGGATAAAGCTAATCTCCCTTTACCCTGTTGGTGTTATTTTCCATCACATAGATCTATTTTATATTCTTTAAGAAAATTTTCTTTTCAGTCACAGTTGACTTCAGTATTATTTTACATTAGTTTCAAGTGTACAGTATAGTGGTTAGACATTTATATAATTTGTGCAGTGTACCCACCTGGTTGTTGCAACATTACTGACTATATTCTCCGTGCTGTACTTTACATCCCATGACTTATTTGTAACTATGAATTTTTCCTTCCTAATCCCTTCACCTTTTCGACCCAGTCCCCCAATGTCCCTCCCCTGTGGTAACCATCAGTTTGTTCTCTGTATCTACAGACCTGAATAGACATTTCTCCAAAGAGGACATAACGTATAGACAATAGACATATGAAAAGATGCTCAACATCACTGATTATTAAGAAATGCAAATTAAAATCACAGTGAGATATCACCCCATACCTGTCAGAATGGCTATTATCAATAAATCAACAAACAATGTTGGTGAGGAGAAAAGGGAACTCTTGTGCACTGTTGGTAGGATTGCAAATTGGTACAATCATATGGAAAACAGTTTGGAGGTTGCTCAAAAAATTAAAAATAGAACTACCTTATGACCCAGCAATTCTACTTCGGGGTATTCATCTGAAGAAATCTGAAACACTAATTTGAAAACATATTTGCACTCTTATGTTCACTGCAGCACTATTTACAATAGCCAAGTGTGGAAGCAACCTAAATGCCCATCAATTCACTATTAGATAAAGATGTGCTACATATATGCAGTGGAATATTACTCAGCCATAAAAAAGAATGAAATTCTACCAGTTGCAACAACATGGATGGACCTAGAGGGTATTGTGCTAAGGGAAATAAGTCAGACTGAGAAAGATGAATACCATATGATCTCATTTATATATGGGATCTAAAAGACAAAATAAATGAATAAACAAAATAATTTATATTCTTAATAGCACTTATCAGTATCTAAAATTATGTTTTTACTTATTTGTGTGTGTGTATATTTATTTATTAACCTATACGTATGTGGGTATATATAAGTATATATACATATGTGTATGTAGGTACATATTTGTGTGTGTGTATGTGCATGTGTAGAATTCAGAAAGTAGTCTCCCATTTTATTGTGAATTCCTCCAGAGACGGGAAACTCAAGGCCCACTAGACCCTATACCTCAAATCAGCGGGCCCACACCAGAGTCCTGCAACCATGACCAATTGCTATGCTTTCATTTTCCATCTTGAAGGCTTTAGTCTCTTGTTGCCTTACACTCATCTTATAAACTCCTCTAGAGAATTGTAGCTCCTGTCTGTGTTCTCCAAGTGTCCTTTGGACCTGATACTGGGTACTGCTTCTCTGACACTAAGGTCAGCTCTCTTCCACTGCAATCTCCGCTCACCCTTACTAGATGCTACAGGAGAAAGCTCAACCCAGTAGATCCCAGCCTCCGTGCTCTACCCCATCACCAGCTCATGCAGCCTTTCGTCAAGAGCAGTTCTAGGTTTATAGAAAGGACAGCGAGTTCCCATATACCCCCCTGGTAACTCCCACACACAGTTTCCCGTACTATTAATATCTTTCATTAGTGAGGTACGTTTCTTACAATCCATGAACCTATATTGATCTGTCATTGTCACCCAAAGTCCATGCTTTACATTAGGGTTCACTCTTGGTGGTGGACATTCCATAAGTTTTGACAAATATATAATGGCCTATATCCACCATCAAAATATTATGCAGAATAATAGTTCCACTGCTCTGAAAATCCCCTGTGCTCTACCTAGTCATTCTTCCTTCCCTCTCCTTGAACCCCTGCCAATCCCTCAGGTTTTTAGTGTCTCCACAGCTTTGCCTTTTCCAGAATTCATATAGTTAAAATCATACAGTATGTATCCCTTTCAGGTTGATTTCTTTCACTTAGCCATATGTACTTAAGGTTCTTCCATGTCTTTAAATGACTTGAAAACCTATTTCTTTTTATCACTGAATAACGTTTCATTGCCTGGATTTACCACAGTTTGTTTATCCAGTCACCTTCGGAAGAATACCTTGGTTGCTTCTGTGTTTTGGTAATTAGGAATAGAGCTGCTATAAACACTTGAAGTGAAGATTTTTGTGTGGACATATGTTTTCAATTCATTTGGGTAAATACCAAGGAACATGACTAACTGTTGAATGGTATAAGAATATGTTTAGTTTTGTAAAGAACTGCCCTAGTAGCTGTACCATTTTGCATTCCCACCAGAACTGAGTAGGAATTGCTGTTATTCCAGGTACTGATCAGAATTTGATGTTGTCAGCGTTTTGGATTTTAGCCATTCTGATAGGTGTATAGTCATATCTCCTTGTTGTTCTTATGAAGCTTTTATCTTATTGGATTTTTCCCTCTCTTGGAAAGAAATTGGACACCTCAGTGTTTTGCTAGGCATCCCATGGCTTAATTAGGAGCTGGGTGTTAAGAAGTTTTTCCCTTAGAGTTAGCCAAAGTTGCTTTCCCAATAACTTCCAGATGCTAATGGTAGTCAGACCTTTGAAAACAACCCATTCCAGACAAATCTTGTGTCCTCATGATGATATTTCCACTATTAAAAAAACACACCAGCATATTTCTTCTGAGTTTTCTCTTATCATAAAAAAATATTCATTTCACAGCATAGACCTAAGACCCTTTGACAGTCTCTAATGACATTCCGATTTGTCTATATTTCTCTGAAAATGTGGAATCCAGAATTGTACCCAAGACCAGATGGGGTCTGACCAACGCCAAGGAAATGACCTTTACTTCCGTTCTACTATTCTCCAAATGTCTATGACTTCATTGGCCTGTGTGGCAGCCCTATCAGTGATGATCCTTTCTGAGAATCTTCTACATTTCTACATGTAGTTGCTCAGCAGAGACGTCTCCTGTTTTTTGTTTTGTTTTGGGGGTTTTTCAGGTTTTTTTTTTAAGGTAGTCTTTTACTTCTATCCTTATTAAATTTAATCCTTTTAAAGGAAGCTTGTCAAAATGTTTTTGATTCTGATTCAGTCATCTAATATACACAGGATGCCAAAAAAAATTGTATACACATCTTAAGGAAAAAAACTGTATTAAAATGATAGCACTCAATATATACCAATAACAAAAGATGAATACAAGTCATGTGTATACATTTTTTTGACAGCCCCGGTATTTGCTATCCTTCTCAGCCTCGGGTCATTTGCAAATCTGATAAGCATACATTCTATGTATTCATACACATCATTGATACATGAATTTAACAAGATGAGGCTAAAAGCAGGGCTTAGCAGCCCAGTATTAGAACCAGCTTCAGGCTGACGTTTTTCCCTTAATCAGCATCCATTGAGTAACTCTACAAAGTGCCATGCTAGGTACTGCAAGGTTACAAAGTGGACCAGTTTACTCTTTCCTAATAGGGAAGTTTTCAAGGATTTTGAGCACAAAAATGACATATTAGAAAAAGTGTTTCTGGAAGATAAGCCCCACTGTGGAGTCCAGTAAGAATTAAAGGACCAGAAGTGGTAACTTAGAATATATTATAACATTATCAAACAAGAAAGGGAAAAGCCTAGATACACTGTTTACTTCAGATGAGAAATTATTATTCATAAATGAAATCGTTATATCAATTTGTCTTCCATATTCCTATTAAAATTAAGCAACGCTACTAAGTTTTCAGATGAGACTAAAATTTACTTCTATTAAATTCAACAAGCAATGGAAAAACGTGTTTCCCCTGTATCAAGGACTAGATAATGGGAAAACTGAAGTACAGATATAACTTTCTTCTTCCCGCCCTGAGTCACCTAAAGAAAGACATATACCCAACATAGACACAATCAACCACAGCATGTACATGTTACTCTATTAATGTACTAGCATCACAGAATACATCCCAGAAAAAAAAAAATGACACTGATATTCTATTATATCAGACACTGGAAGGGTAAAATTTTGCTTAATAAAATTACGATTTTCACAATGTGGGATATTGTAATCAAGTGTAATTCAATAGATCTGTAACATCTATAGCGGTGCCTTAAGTTCCAGTTAGTAAAAATCTCAAGTAGACATACTGACTGAGTTGTTTCCCTATTAAATGCATGACTTTCCTGCTCCTGCAGTTGACCAATACTTACAACCTTTAGGGTAAAGAAGCAATTTTATACACACGACAAATAAAACTGTAAATACGAACACTCTTAGAAGAAATGAAAGATGGAAATGATTAATGTTTGGCTAAAAATAGGAACCTAAATGGAAATAAATGAGTACTCTCTTTTCTTGCATTCTGTCTTTCTTGGAATTTCTTCTTTTTAACGCCTTGCCTTAGGCTAATTTGTCTGGAGCAAAGTTCACTTAGAATATGCACAAAAGAACAAAGGAAGTGATCACCAAGCAGGAAGCTTCTGAATACATTCCCTGTGTCCATAAAATCCAAAGACTCTGGAATGTCTGTCAAGGCAAGTTGTAACTTTCACTTCCTGGAGAGTGCTTTAGAAGAAAAAAGAAGAAAAACAAGGGAAGGTGAGCCTTGTAGGCCGGCAATAAAATAGTAACTCAGACTTGAAAGCTAGCATGCCATTTAGTCACCAAGGAGTCAGAGACAAGCTTGTTAGTACCCACGCCATTCGCAGACCATTCTCTACTGCAACACCTCTCCCCACGTTGCCTTTATAAAACTGGTTGGCTGACCTCCAAATATAAGTGCTTCTGCCCTTAAACCGGAGTATCAGAGCCTTTTTCCCACTGTTGCCCAAACTCACCACAAGATAGCTGAACAAAGCGTGGGGAAAGCTGTCCTTATTTTTTTTGAGTAGTTGACTCTTTTTCTTTAGTTTCATGAAGTTGTCATTCATCTCAGGCATGCACTTTGAAATTTAGTCTGATGTTTTTTAAGTTTAATGAATGAACTAATTTGATAAGCATCATTAAGACCAAAAAAATTAATATAATTGAATCAAGTAATTCTATAGATAGCTATTAAATATCAAAACCTTGCTAAATAGTTTAATGCAATGGGGGGGGAAACATGAGAAAAATACATTCATCTCGTAGACTTATAGTGAATTTCTTTCTGAAATGATATGCAACTACAAATTTTTTTAAAAATATGTAATATTTGTCCTCAAACGTATATTTTCCTCTTCACATAACTCATCAATAACAATTTCCTTTTGATCAGATTCTGTGTATTTTACACAATTCACAGTAATTTGAATGGTATTATCCTAGTCCATCTTTCATCACTGAGTTCTAGTTAAGAAACATCTTTGAGAGCTTTCTACAGTGCCAGGTACCCTCCTAGATTCTAGGAGTACAAAAGCAAGAGTCAAAATTCCTTGCTTTAAAGAACTCACTGTTTTTTGGGGGTGGGGGTGGGGTTTAACTGGAGAGAGATAATAACTATTCAATATGACTAATGGAAAATATAAGTAATACTGGAGTAATACAAAACAAGGAATAATTACATCTGAATAATGATTAGGACAAAGAGGTAGTGGGATTTATGGAGACACTATTTTGAAAATTCGGAACTCCTCCGCCCTGATCATTACTGGGCACGACATATGGCCCGTCCCCCTAATAGTAACCCCAGGCCAATCTGGTTCATACACTCTCTGGGTGACTAAAGAGACACTAGGGGATTCAACTTGAGTCTGGTTCAGCTGCTTGGACTCTTCTGTTAGATTGACATGGTCTTAGATCATAAGGATAATGACCGCTATGGTCTGATGACCTTGGACCCTATAATAGTGACTCCCATGAATGCCCCTACAATGGCTCAGTGGGCCGAGGTTGGGACATTTCAAGTAAGTTTTATAATGTAAAATTTTACAATATAAGTTTTATAATGATGTCCCTCTTATACTTCGTATTTCTGCATGAAAAGTCTGAGAATCAGTAGGCGATAATTGGTAAAATATGTTGTTATAACTATTTGATGAAGACATAACAATACTGTGACAGTGGAGGGAGTGCAACAACTCAGCCACCTGGAAAGGGATCATCTTAGACCCTGAAAGATTCAGAGGAAAAAGGGGATTTTCACACCTGGAACCTTCCTCGTGGAGGAAATGCTGCAGTGCAATTCTCCCTAACTGTTGCAAGCACCTTAAATTTACCACCTGGTGGGGTCTTCTATCCCCTGCCGATTGCTCTGGCTACAATTTTCTCACCATTCTCCTCACTGAGAAGTACATCAGAAACAGCAGATGGCCCCAGCTCCTGAACCTCCCATGCAAAATACCTGCTAACATCTCTAAATATCCTCCCTTCTTCCCTTCCCAGGTCTGTCATTCCACTGGGCAGAAAAAAATCCACCTGGCTAGTGGTACAAACAGAAAAGAATGAACTGACCATCCTCAGTCATTCCCTCCGAAATCAAGGATTAGACTCAGTTATTCAAACTGACCTGGGAACCCTCAGGCTTAGCAGGCAGCCAGACCAACCAGGAGGCTCTGTCAACCTGTTCTCTGTGACCCATGAAAGTCTCACTTGGGAGGGACTAACAAGTGGAAATGGTTCTTTCTTTCCAAAGGTATTATGTGTGCCCCAGGACTGCCCTGCTGTGGAGAAGCCAGACATTTACTTGCCTCCTTCTCCAAAACACCTTAACTTGCACCTTAGGAATGGGCGTAAGCGACCTGCAAATGTTAGGAAAACAGCACCAGTAGATTATGTAGCTGAAACGTGACTATGAAGATATTTCCAAAATGAGGAGAACTTTGATTCCTCAGGAGAGCTTCTTGAAGGAATAACTGACTTGTCTCTCATGTGCACCCTGCAGGTAATTATCCCTACTATGGAATCCATCCAATTAGAAAACTTCGCACAACATTTGTCCTTGAGCTAAATGACCAGTGACACCACCTTAGCCCTGGGATGCATTCAGGTCAGCCTCAACTCACTGGCCAGGGTTGGTACAAATGACAGACTTGCCCTACACATCCTCCTGTGGGCCAACGCAGAATCTATGCAATCACTAATCCATCCTGCTGTATCAGGGCCAAAAGGAGAGTCAATGCAGACAAGTAAGTAGAAAGCCACCCAGCTTTTTAAGGTAGTATTCACCGGAGTAGCCTTGATCTCGTGAGTTGAAAGCTTCAATTCCAAACTCTAATTTTGAAGAAAGATTTTTTTTTTTTAATTACTAGACTTGAATTTTTAGAGCAGTTTTAGAAAAATTGAACAGAAGAATACCAACCTCTCCACAAACACAGTTTTCCTTATTATTGATATCTTGTACTAGGTGAGGTACATTTTTTATAAGCCATAAACCTACATTGACACGTCATTATTACCCAATGGCCATAGTTTACATTAGGGTTCACTCTTTGTGTTGTACATTCTATGGGTTTTGTTAAATACACAATGTCAGGTATCCACCATTACCGTATTATACAGAATAGTTTCACTGCCCTAAAAACCTCCCATGTTCCACCTACTCATCCCTCCCCTCTACCTCACCCCCATCCCCACCCCAGTCCCTGGAAACCACTGATGTTTTTCTGTCTCTATAGTTATGCCTTTCTTGCAATGTCAAATACTTGGAATCATACAATGTGTAGCCTTTGCAGTCTGGCTTCTTTCACTTAGCAACACGCACTTAAGTACTTTAAATTCCAAGTCTTTTCATGGCTTAATAGGTCATTTCTTTTTATCACTGAATAATATTTTATTGCATTGATATACCACAGTTTGTTCGCCCATTCACCTATTCCAGGACAGCTTGGCTGCTTACAGATTTTGGCTATTATGAATAAAAGCACAGAAGAGAGAATTCTTAAGAATTTCTCTACCTCTCCCTTTCTAAGGATCCTAACTCTCTAGAAAAACCAACATAATGGAAAGCCCTCTGGAATTATGCTTTTGCTCTTCTATTTTAACCCACATAAAGGAAAAAAAATAGAAACTTAGAATAGGGAACTTCCACAGAATACAAAAATTTATTTTTATTTTGAACTGATACTGAATAACTTAACTATCTTAAATTCGATTATTTCTATATGAATTTTATTAGACTGTCTAAGCAATTTATATTTCTTTTCTTTTCAGCAAATGTATAATAATATCCTATAAAATGAAAAAATAATCTGTCTCATATGCATATGTTCTCACATATATTATACATGTTCAATGGTTCTGTTTGCAAAGGGGAAAAGTATTTTTATCTAAAAGTCTAACTATTTGTAAAAAAATAAAATAAAACATACTCGAATTCTCATACTCGAATAGCCACTTTTCCACAAATTAATTACATTAAGGTCTAAGACTGGAATTCAAGCTAACAATTCTACATAATTACAATTTCATTTATAACCTATTGACAGCCTCAAGTCACTGTTTGTTCAAGAAGTTCAAGCTAGGGCCTCATTATCCATTATTGATAGCTGTCAATAAGATAACATTACTTTATCTTGTAAGTCTTGTATTGATTTTTTTAACCCAATGTCAGCTCCATTGAAAATACAAGTTCTAAATTAAACTGACAGATCATTTCCTGCCCAATAAACATGCAAACCAGACAAGAGAAGCCTAATTCGGAGCACACTCAGGAATGTAGATGGGGTGGGCCTTTTCCTCCACTAACCACACCACACACACAGCAGCTTCTTGATCATGGATGGCTGTGCTCCTTCTCTGAACACCTGAGTCATTTAAGCTTGCTTGGTGCTACACAAACCCCAGTCAGCAGGCACTGGGAGGCTCCTTTGAATTAGTGGCTGTCACCCTCAGTCCCTCCATAATGAGTGATTTAGCTAAGCCTCCATTTGTCACCAGGCTGCTCTGCAAATACATCCCCTTAGCCTGGATCTAAATGCTTCCACAAACTTTATTATATCACATTGCTTTTCACTTAAAATAATGTCTGTATCATTTCATTACTAAACCACGTATAAATTATTTTTATTTCAAGTCCACTCAGCAGCATCACTTTCATCTTATTCCACCAATTTTGTGCCTTTTTCCCTCTTCTTGATTTCTAGCCAGAAAAACTGTCCTACTTCCAAAGCTGACACCAGGGACCTTCCTGCCTAGAATCTGAATTACCACCACTAAATCTTATGAACTTATCCCCAAAGTGCTTTTAAAAAGGCTAATTTTTACTCCAATGGATAAAATTATTATACAAATATCCATTTATGGGTCAATGTCTTTTGAAATCTGCCTTGGATCTGACTTCACTTTTGTTAGCTTTTTATATCTGTTTTTGTCTTCTCTCTCTCTTTCTCTTTCTCTCTCTTTCTCGCTCTCTCTGTCTCTGTCTCTCAGAAAGATCAAGAATACTAGTGATGGGAAGTTCATTTTCCCTTGCAACGTCTCCCTTGAGCAACAGGTGAGTTCTTTCAAAACCTGTCCTGCCACCAGGTGGGAATACTTTTCGTCATTCTCCACCCTTTCGGGTATAAAGGGAGTGGTAACAGATTATAGAGGTCAGGGGCTAATGTTTTATTTTACTTTATGAAAGCCAAGAGGTTCTACAGAACTAAAATAGTAAAGAATCTTGAACAACAGATTAGTAAGTCAAAAGCTGCATTTCAGGGAAATTGATCTCCATAATTCCTTCTTTCTAAGTATTATTATTAGCTTACTATGAGCAGATGCCATAATCACTCCTCATTACTGATCCCTTAAATTAAGATTTTCCCTATGATTTTCCTATATAAGAACAAAAGTGTTTCTTAGAAGAAATGACAACAGAAAGCTGTGATATAAACAGAAGGATAGTTCACATACAATCTGGTAATAAAATATCTCCCATATGGGAGATATGACCTTGATATCATAACCATAAATTAGGATACTGGTCATGGTAAAAAAAATATATTTAAATATCAAAATACAAATATCAAGTTTGATGTATGCTGCATAAAAACAAAGAACAAACCTGCCAATAGCTAAGAAAACGTTATACAAAAGACAGAAAAAGGAGTATGAATGAGAAAGAGAAAGTGGTTTTAAAAGCAATTTGGTACTTTAGAAACTAATTCCTTACTTTAAGAAATCAGAAGGCACATTTCCATGCTGTGTTATAAAAACATGAGTGGGGAAACAAGTTTTGCATCTTAATAATTGGAAATTGTGCCACACTTCTTTATTTGAGGAGGCCACAGAGTCCCTCCTTAATTCAAACGCCAATTTGATAACATGAGCTACTAAAGCTACTTACAGAGAAAAGTGGAAATAAAAGAGAGAGAGAGAGAGAGAGAGAGAGAGAGAGAGAGAGAAATAATGCTCACATTTTTAAAATATTGACATTATGAAAACACTGAATTGAAAACCCAAATATTTTGTGAATAAGTTTCCCAACTGACAATCATTTCACAAAGTTGACAGTTAGTGAGAGTTATTTTATTGTAAGTGCTACACATAAACAACAACAACAAGCAACCAAAGGCAAATAACTCTGAAATTAAGCATCAGAGACAGGAAGGCAAACATTCTCCCAACAGTCATTGAAAAAGGTCACTTTCCTTTGACCTATCCCAGAACGTGGCACCCCTCAAAACCATGGTCGTGCTTTGTGCATTCACAATGGCCTTCTCAGCCAGGTCTAAATTGCTCCCTTGGTGAGCAGGCAAATGATCATTCCTGCTTTGGCCTTATTGGAAAAAAATGGGAGTTGACAAATGTATGCATGGTGTACAGCCACGCAGGCAAAAACCTATCTCACGGAAAAGCCCAAAATATCAAGTCCAGACAATTATCCATATTCTCATACTTTTAAACAAAATTGTTTAAGGAAGTAAAAAAATCCTACTTTGGCTTCTCCAGTCCCACACACCCTTTTAAATTTTAGCAACTTTCAACAATTGGGGGACACATACTTCTCAAAATTTTCCTAAGATATACAGAAACACACACACACACACACACACACACACACTAAACAACTGTCATCATACTACACATTTTCTCATTCAACAATATAGCAAAACTATTTTTTCATGTTAGTATGTATAACTTCACCCCATTCTTTTTAATGGTTATATAGAATCCATTGCAAAGATACGATGTAATTTGTTTTGCCATTTTCTTATTAATGGACATTTATTTATGTTTGTAATGGGTACCAACACATGCTGTTGAACCCATAACTACAGGTGAGATTACTCAGAATGATATTTCTAAGTGATAGGAACTGTGCACTGAAGTTTTTAAGTTATTTCCAAACTAATCTCCAAAGGTTTTACAAAGTCACTTTAACTCAGGAAAGTATGAAAAGGTCAATTTCATGCCAGAGCATAACCCAGCACAGAATGTTTTTAATTTTCTTTATATTGTCCCAGTCTAATAGCCAAAAAGTGTATCCTGTTTTAATTTTCATTCCTTTAATTAGGACTTAAGTTGAACAACTTTTTATTATATGTTTATCAGTCCTTTCCAGTTCTTCATCTCTGAATTACCTGTTCATATTCTTTGCCTATTTTTCTATTAAGTAGTTAATATTTTTTTCTCACTATATTGGAATAACTCTTTAAATATTAGGAATATTTGTTACAACACCTATTATATATGATACAAACATTTTCACGTTAGCTTTGTATTCTTACTTTGGATTTTCTGCCCTTTACAAAATTTAGAATGTTAATATACTCAAATCAACCCATGATGCTTGCGTTATGGGTTCTGGTTTCTGTATCTTAAGAATGCCACTCCAAGCTTACCGTGTTCTTCAAACATTTTTCTAATCTTTATATTTAGACTTTTGATCCATCTGTAGTTTATCTTTTGTGTATGGTGTGAGGGGGAAATCCAATTTTGTGTTTTGCTTTTGAATACTCAATTGTCCAAACATCTCACAGATTTGAAATATCATGCTTAACAAATACTAACTTCCCATATGTGGGGACGTGTATATGTGGCCACAGTCCAGTTGGGTTCCACTGATCTGCTTTTCTATTTAACTTCCAATCTCACATTATTTTATTGCAGTAACTCTTTTGTCTCTTTCAATATCATTGTGTGTAGCTCATTATTATTATTAAGTCTCTTGGAATTTTTCCCTATGGACTTTAGTATCAACTTTTTGGATGCTGACTAGGATTGAATTATATATTTATATTAATTTAGTAGAGACTGACATCTTCACATTATTAATTCTTCTCATCCAGGGAAAATTCTCCTGGACTTCAATTTATGTAGGACAAAAGTTAAAAAATATTCTAATGGGTCCTGAAGGACAAGCATTGATGAGAGTATAGTTTAAATCAACTCTCTAATGCAGTAGGATATAATTATAAAGAAACCACATGAAGCTAATGCCACAAATTTTAAATGTGGACTTTGTTCGACATGAGCAGAAGTGTTTGTCATTTAAAAGACTATTTGTCTTTCTAACACTGCTTTTGCTTTTGTCCCCTGTCCCCAAGGGTGAAGGTGTTGGGCTACATTTGGCATGCATAGAGATTTTGTCACAAAGACAATCAAGAGAACTGAAGATGTGTCATTGAAGATGAGCTCGGCTTAACTCAGGTTGCAACAATGAATGGTTCAACCTCCTCTCTGCCTACCCGATAGGATGACCTGGTGCAAAGAGCTCAGTAAATGAGCAATGGTATGAAAAGACGGCATTTGCTTGCCCTTCCTTGTGACCTCTTTACCTGTTACAGAAACTATCAACCAGGGAGACAATTAGTACCCGTTACATTCTAGACTTGTGACATGGACAGCTATTTACTGGGAAAGAGACCAATTCATTTCATCCAGGTCACTGAACAATTGCTGTATCATAAAGACTTTAGTCACTGCCAAAGTGAACTACATTTGAACCACCAGACCCAGTGTGTGAGTCCATCTATCATTGCCATGCCAACTGGTCACCCGTACAGACATTGCATTAAATGCAATAGTCTCTAAGATGATTTGTAAGTTCTCCTCTAAACTAAAGTCTATGCCTCGGATATGAAAAAAATTGCACAAAAGGGATGTATATATTTTTTTAATGTCGTTTGCCTTCTCATTCCAATTTGTCTTATTGAATGCATCATTATTTACTGTATGCCGTTATGAAGCTCAAATCACAAATAATCCTTATTTCTCGTCTACCTCAGTTTCTCTTGGACCTTACACTGCTTACTTCACATAAATAGGAAATAACAACAACAAAAATGGATTCAGTTTAAAAGCCTACGATGACCCTCTTACAAAAGACAGAGGATTGTAATACCCAAAGGTTCAAGTCACGAAAGTTTTTATAACTAGCCTTTTTGCTCTTCTTGAGAACTAGATAGAAGTTCAGTGAGGTGGTTAATTGGCCATCCAGGGTGGACAGTAAAAGATGATGGTTGTATAAAATAATAGAAGCCTGAATAGTCGCAGACATTGTGCAGCACTAATAGAGTATATATTTTGGATACTGGCTGTGCTTCTAAATAAGATATGCGGTCCGAATGGGATAAATTTTCTGAGCCATTCCTGAGAAATATCTACCGTTGTGTCATCTTCTTTGGCATTGGGTTTTACTACCAACCAACACAAAGGAAGATAAACCAGTCCTCTACGTAAAAGAAAAAAAGAAAATCTTCTGATTTTTTTTTATATAGCCAGAGTTAATCTTTAATCTTGAACGGCGAGCAAGTTCTAAAGTGAAGAGTAAATTTCACATATCTTCATCATCACTTGTTCAGATTAACAATGTTTTTAAAATCTGGATTAAATTCACTTTCTGGTGAAATTAAGAATTGTTCCATTTGGTACATTTGAAATCATAGTTTGTAGTTTCCTGGTATCCCCCATGGATGCTGTAATAGAAATGGCCATCTCAAGATCCATCCATGTTGTTGTAAATGGCATTATTTCATCTATGGCAGAATAGTATTTCATTGTGTAGATATACCATTTTACTAACACTTGTCACCCCAATAAGCTTTAATAAAAAAGAAAGAAAGAAAGAAAGAAAGAAAGAAAGAAAGAAAGAAAGAAAGAAAGAAAGAAAGAAAAGAAAAGAAAAGAAAAATGGCCAAAGGAACTGTGTATCAGGTGTCAGTGTGCCATCCAAAGCAGCCAGGTGGACGTATGGATAGAATCAGAACTGGTGACATCTGTGATGGAGAAGGGAGCGTGGCCCTCAGCCCCCACCATCCAGGAGTACCCTGATGAAATTCAGAGTGCAGTCAGGCCCGAGTGTCAGACACCTCCAGAAAATAGATGGCTTTTTTTTTTCCAGTTTTGGTCACAGTCTTATCACCCACTTAAAAGTGTACAAAGAACCATGTTTATTATTTTCTTAGTCATCTCCTCTGAGATAACTGATACAATGCAATTAATCTTCCAAGAGATAGAAAATAATCTGCCAGTGACAAGAAAGCCCAAATTTGAGCAAGAATCATGAAAATCCAATTCAGCCTTGCCATATTTTTATAAAATTAAGTTCAAAGAAATAACTGAAAGTTACTTTGTACAGGAAGAATATTTGTAAAGACTATACAGATAAACAATACCATGTATAAACCTGAGGTTTTTCAAGGTCTTGAAATAGTGTTCCATGTCGCTGCTCTGAAAGGAGTAAGTTAACTGAAAGCTTTTGGTGGCGTATCAGGAACACTACATGGGAGTGAAACACAGTCTTTAGTGACCATTGTTCAGTACAAGAAGCAACATCTACTGAAAAGAGCATACAATTTATACTACAGGTTTCCCTGAAAATAAGACCTAGCCGCACAATCAGCTCTAATGCGTCTTTTGGAGCGAAAATTAATATAAGACCCAGTATTATATTATATATTATACCTGGTCTTATAGTAAAATAAGACCGGGTCTTATATTAATTTTCGCTCCTAAAGATACATTAGAGTTGATTGTCCGCCTAGGTCTTATTTTTGGGGAAACACGATATAAATAAAATGCAAGCTTCAAAGACAAAGCTAAGAAACTAGGAAAATAATTTTACCTACTTAATGGGGAGTATATTCAGATGTTTATTGTTCTTACTCTTGCTCCACAAAATATTTTACACGAGCCTATATTCCTGTCCCTGGAGAGAGAAATGACCCTCCCCCAGTGCTGCCCACTTTAGTTTTCATCTTCCATAACGTAAGAATAAATATATAGAATGGAAACGGACTTGAATATGTTACTTGACTGGAAAGAATAATTTGGAACTGCAAGGTAGAAGAACAAAAATATAGTTACAGGTTGAAGTAACTGTCATTGATCACTTTTCATGCTCTAGACATTGGAATAGCCACCTTACATAAATGGCCTCAATTTAAAAAAAAAGAGGTTTAAAAACTACAGCTAAATCAAAGTGATGAAAACAGCACTTAAGCAAGAATTTCAGGTACAAAAATGTTATGTAAGGGCAGGACAAATCACAAAAGCATATAGAAAACAGGGCCTTTTTCCTTTTTTTTTCAAGCAAGAATAAGCTGGGGAGTAATTAATTTACAATGTTTATTAGTAACCTACAACATTGCAAATGGAGACAAGGCACTGCATTAGGTGTTGTGGTACTTCGATGGTGAATTACGACAAGAAAGGAAGGGTTGCACTATCAGAACACATATGAAGAATGGGTTCAGAGCCTTTTTTTTTTTTTCCCCAAGCACACTAATGTTTTATTTCGCAACTAGAAGATGAGTTCACTGAAGGCAGGACCATGTCTAATAAGTCCGTCATCCTAGCACAGTCCCATATGCACTGAAGAAAGGCTAGTTTATTGAGTATTCATATGAGAAACCAGGAGAGTCTGGTATAATTGCATAATCAATGTTCAAGATGCTTTAAATTTAAGAAGGTAACCAAATAGGACTTTCAGACACTCCAGTTATAGGGCATGGATTATTCTTGACTGGAAAGGTGTAATACATTCTTCCCCATGCTAAATAAACACCACCTCCAAGGACATCGCTTGAATGTGGCAAACAGAACAAGAAGAGATGAGGTACTTTCTGTTTTTCTAACACTTATCATCAAAGGAAAATAGATCATTGTTTTATGGCCAAGTGATATTCCCCAGTGGATGCCTAGACTTTGGGTCATAATTGTCCCCATTTTATGTGGTAATCCTTCAGCACTCTTGTCTTCCTTAGTCCAGAGGAGAATTGTGAATTCAAGCCAGTCATCTGAGAATCCACACTGCGCTACAGAGAAATACTACTGGTGTTACTAAGCTATGTCTCTGCCGGTCTGGTCAGCTAAGTCCTTGCTGGTTCAGCAGGTACATTACACACAGACGTAGGGAGAGGATCATGCCAAAAGCTAACAGCCAGGATGTTGCTAGCGAGCTGACATTTACTGAGTGTTCATAATATGCTTGGGACTTTTTCTAAGCTCTTTATATAGGTTGATTCACGCCAACCCTATTAGATGGATACGGCAATCATCTCCAGTTTAAGATGAAGAAACTGAAGCAGAGGGATACTAAGAATCTTGTTTAAAGTAACCAGCTATTAGGGAGAGATGCTGGGATTTCAATCCTGGGTTTTATACTGTATCAGATTTGGTCTGGTTAGGTAGGTGAGCACAATTCTCAGAAATTTCTTAATTGCCTTGACCAAGGTTAGGTATCTACACACTAATATATTCCAAGAGCCAGTGGTAAAAGAATACTAATGTTATTTAAGAGAGGGAATATAAAGTTAGTAGTAGGGATTGTTAAAACCGGAAACACACTGAAAGCAACTCTGTGTGATTGCTGCAAGTCAGGCCTTCATGTTCTTCATGTTTGTAAGGAGGAATATTGCCCCCAAAAGTCACTTTGAAAAATTCTGAAACTGCTTTCTAGACCCATTCATAAAGTGTGAAAAATGTACTGTCCACTGTAGTCAGTGTCAATGATACCAAGGATGATAGATTTCATGCGTATAACCTCCCCACCTAGAAATAAGGGTGGGCTGCCAGGGGAGGAACAGGACTCAGGCCTGTCGCAAGAGGAAAGAGTAACATTTGTCTGGACTTCACTTCTTCCCCCGCCCGTTCCTGGCTGATACACTGTTGGATATAAACTCAGAAGTCCAGCATTGTTTATTTCCACACTTATCGTCCAAAATGTTCATCTTTGCCTAGTTATTATCAATTTCACAGTGAACATAGGTGGCTCCATAAAACATAAAGGCAGAAAGGGAAAAAGGTTGAAGCTGATGTAGGGTTTGATGTCATTTCTTTACTAGGTAGGAAACTAGACTTATGACTGCCCAGTGTGTTTTTATTACTTCGCTTGTAAGGAAATAAGAGGTTGTGAGGGAGGTTATCTGTGAATGACCAGTTCCAAAATAGGCTTCATATTTTTCTCTTCTTGTTTCACTCAAAATTAAGTGGAGTGACCACGTAATTATTTATCATTCAAGCCAGAACACTTTTGCCAGCAAAATACAGCACTATCAATAATTAAACCAGTACCAGAGGCATACACTAGAACTATGTTGGGCAAACGAGAAGGGATGATTCCCCTAAAACTAAGCAATCCTCTTACAGAATGTTTTTCTGCTTGGAACTGAGGTCGGTAGAGCTCACCATTGGTGCTCTCTCTAAACAAGGTTGGGCCATCTGGCCAAGAGTTCACTGATTTCCACACTTGCTACAGCCACAGCTTTCCTTTCACCCCTTCTGCAATCTCCACCTCTTTTCCTCTCTTATTATTACTAACCAGAAGCATGTCCATGTAAGTATATATTAGCTGGAATACATATATTTCTTATTTCCCTAGCTAACTTATGTGACATTGCCAATCGTCCTTGAGTTCTCCTTGCATATAATCAAGTGCCCTTTAATTGCAACATTTATTTTGCAATTGTAATATCAGCAAGCGTGTCAGTTAGTCCAAAAGAGTGACTGATCAGTTCATCAGCTACAGCTAGCACCATGGATATGGAAGTTTCCAGTGCATGAAGCTTAGAAGATTTCTGGTCTATGGGAAGGTGAAAATAAAAGCTATACAACTGTTCTACAGAACGGAAATAAGCTAACTGAATCCTCCTTCAAAATCTTTTCCTCAGTATCCAATGTATGGAGATAGTTTTAGCTCAAGAAATGAGTAAGTGCTCATCCTGCATAAAATTCTCACAGTACTTAGCTTCCAGAGTAATCCAATAATGTAATACCTATGTATTACCAGGGTATAGTTATTTTACTTACAGTCATTTCAATTTTAACAGGAAGACTGTGAAAATTAAAATACCTTCAAGGCCTAAAGAAATGAATCTCCAAGTGAGTAATTTCAGATATTTGACCCACACCGGTATCCCTTGAGTCATTATTACCCAGGGAAGGATAGAGTGTTTGATTTGATATGACCCAACTCAATGCAAAGACACCTAGTGAACTGTGTCACTGGAAGTCCACTATTCCACATAAATGAATTTTCCAAACTTATTGAAGCATACATATTCATATGTCAATCTTCACCATTAACTCATTCATCAGTTTCTTTAAAAAATCATTACTAACTTTCTAAGGGAAAGTGACTATAATTTAACTTTTCTTGAATTTCAGAGTCATCTTTGCAAGGATTCATCATTGTATCTCTGCTATAACACCCTTGCTATCTGCTTTTTTGTGTGTGGTGGTGCTGGTGGTTCTCTTTCCACACAAGGTCAGCTGTCACTTGCAGTGTCATTAAACTTCCAGCTAACATCATGTCACCTCCTGCCCTTCTAATTTATTGTGGCAAAACTGCTAAGTGGTCAAAAACTAGATGTCAAATACAATTAAAGATGGTTTGTTAAGAAACAGTCACTTGGATACTGAGTAAACCTTTACCCGTCTTCTTTCGGATTTGGAGCTCAATTACCAAGAGTTCAAAACAGACCTACGTGACATAAGACTATTGTCCCTTACTAAGTCTTCCTTCCAACTCTTTCTGGGAAAAGATACGGTTTTCTTCTCTTACTCATTAGCCATTTCCTATCTTCTTATGATTCTATGTCTCTCTTAGTAGTTTCCTAGATCCAAAAAATAGTTGGTGTTTTCCCCTTCCTTTTTTACATTATGTTTTAAAAACTTCACAATAATAAGAAAGTCAAAAAACCAAGCAGGTGAAAAAACCATTTTCAAACATCGGGTCTATTCAAAAAGCCTACACACAATAAATCTCGTCTGCCTATGCTGGGATTCAAGATTGTTTGAGAGATAACGGGAACTGCACACTGCTGCCAAGTGTTTCATTTCACTCTCGTGTTCCAAATTTTAAAATCGTCGTGCTTGAAGCAAAGTCATGCTAAAAGCCCTAATAGTAGGCATTTCTGAGTTACCTTTGTTTGGGAGTTATCCTGAAAATAGTATTAAAGACGGTCTAGAACACTGATCAAAATAAAATAATGATTGGCGTTCCATGGCTGAATTACACAGATCGGAGGACACCCGCTCCATCAACATGAATTGGACTGTCACCATCATCTCTCCCGATAAGTACAAGCAGAATGTCATCAGCAAAACAAAACAAAGCTCAGAAGTAATTACCTGACTAATAAAAACAGAAGAAAAAAAAATATTTTGATTTGGCTACATTATGGGGGAATCCAGGCAGAGGTGTCTCTGCAACCCGGATTACCTAAGCAATTACCTCAAACCTCCACTTCATTCCAAATCCTGTCAAAGAATATCCACTCTTGAAATTTATGAACAATAGTATCTCTAAGCAAATTAAGGGGATAACATTTAAATCCAGCTGTCAATCCCTCCAAGGTAAAATTCATAGCATTTTATTCCACAGTTAGCTATGCAGGGAAAGGAAATGGCTGAGAAAAATGCTAAAATCCCAAGCACAAATTTGCTATAGAATTTATATCACCATTTGTCACTGATAATGAAAGCATATAAAACAGGCCCTGACAGTATGTTATTTCTGTTGCAGACCATTCTTTATACAATCTAAACGAGGTTTTCCTTTGCAACTGTGGAAATGATTTTTTCCCTAAATGTACAAAGCAAAGTAATATTAATATTGTGGTTAGTAGCCATCTGCTTCATGAGAATTCTGTGCAATCATTAGTTTCAACTGATGGCATGGTGGCAAGCTGCCACGTCCTAAGAGGCCAGCCTTTAAAACCCATCAACATCTTTGCATCAGTCTCAACTCCAAGAGGGCGAACGACAAACCAGGAAATCTGCTGTATGGGGAGGTCCAGATCACTCAGCTCTGTTTTTAGATACTGAACTCCCAAATATTTTCCCACCTCCTTTTATATTCAGAAGCACGCATCAGAAGGGCAATCAAATGGAGCCACCAGGCAGCAAAGAATAAACACAAGGCATTTGGGTAGACTGCTAGGTCCAGCTAAGCAACGAGTGACCTGTGTTCCACTCAACAACAGTGGCGTTCACTACAAAGTGAGGGAAGGCTCAAGCTGTGAGGAGTTCAACTTATCACAAACTGTCACTGAAGCCACTGTAACATTTTAGTAAAATACGGCAGAGGCAGCAACATGCAGAGGGATTCAAAGGAGGTGTGAACTAAATAACATTTCCCCCATGGTTTCCACCAGAAAGACTTGCAACAGAAAAATAGGAATTTAAATGTTTCATCCGGTAGGCTATGTACTCTCTGACCACTTTTAATACCCAGTTCTAACGATTTTCATTTGGAAATGCAAAAGGATGCTGTAGTTTTAATGTTGAATCGATCTGTAAGAATGCTGTATGTTTGTAATCATGAGTCGTAGAATGCTAGTGGAATAAGATTATGTGCCCCAAAATGATGTAGCAAGACACACCACAACAGCTTTTTTGGGAGGATCGTATCACATAATCATTTTTCTTTTGGGGTAGCCTCGATGTGCCAAGCAGAGAGTAGAAAAAGGGAGGAAGAGATAGGAAGGAATGAAGGAGTCAAACAGGAATGTCATAGCCAAACTCAGCCTTTACAATACTTGTGTAGACAATTCAAGTTCCCCCAATTGTTTTGCCTTGTTTTATGGGAAGTCCTGAGTGCAGGAACAGGGGAGTGACATGTGATGTTGTTGGAGGTCTGACTACACACACACATGAAAGATGTCAAGAATCTACTAGTTTTCAGTGTAAAAACATTGTTTCAAGTAAGTTTTGATAAAACTTAGATGAAGGCAGAATACATTTGTAAATAAATACAGAAATAAAAATAACAAATGAAACTACTATCTTTAAGCACACAATATAATTCTCATGCACTTATCCAAAACCCTCCAAGACAAACCATCACAGATAAAATATACCAAATATGTATACTCGAGGTGCCAAAAAAAATGTATACAAATTTTAAGAGATGTTTTCTATGTATTACTTTGCAAAGTTGAATTATGGTAGCAATGTGTAGTATGACGTTCGCTCAAAAGATGGCGTCCATCAGATGAATGCTAGCGTCACCGTGAGACCGGCAGGACAGTCAAAGAAAATGGTAGATGTGCGGTTGTCTTTTGCACTTCCACCAAGATGTGAGAGCTTACCTCGATGAGAATTTGCCAGGACAATGGATAGGACAAAGAGGTGTGGTTGAGTTTCCCACATTCTCCTGACTTAACACCCTTTCACTTCTGCCTATGGGGAACCTAAAGGATGTGGTGTATCGCAGAAAACCAGCTACACTGGCGGTATTTGGGGAAGAAATTGAAACAGCATGCACAGCGATACAAGTGGACACTTTGGTCAACGTTGCTCAAGCAGTAGTTCGCCGTAATCAGAAGCGTCTGGATGCTGATGGTAACCACTTTGAGCACCTCTTGTAATTGCAGAAGTCAAACGTGACTGGTACTCATCTTTTGTTACCGGTATATATTGAGTATTACAATTTTAACACAGTTTTTTTTTCCTTTTTTAAAATGTGTATACATTTTTTGGCACCCTCTGTATATAGAGGCATACAACATACTAGCTCATGGTCTAATTTTATGTGTATCATCAGCTATTTAAAGTAAAACCCTTTGAGGAAGGACCATCAATTTCTTTCTGAACTACCATCTGATCTTATCAGCTCTTCCCCTTTTCTAGCAGCATCTCAAAGGGCCTCAGGGGACTGAAGAGAGGCAGGCTTTGTACTTCCTTTTCCTTCCACTTTAAACAAAGACAACATTAAAATGAACAAAAAGTGAAATGAATCTTTTAAAATAAACGGTTAAGCTGTGGGGATCAGGCCGGAACCAGGAAGATTCCACCACCCATTATGGTGGGTGGTGAGAACATTAATGGACTAATAGGGTATTATCACGTTAGTGGACAGTGCTTGTGTTTCAACCCCTACGTTCATTGCTCACAGCCAATCACTCCAGGACAACTGCCCCAATTTGTTATAAGACAGAACAGATCTGCCTTATTCCTCACAAAAAACTGATCATATTGTGCAAAATAAAAAGGAGACCAACAGAAATCTTACCCTCTTGTTCTATCACATATACTTCCTCACATCCATATAAACCCACAGGCTAACTGCCTTACCAGCTGCAACTTGGGTCATATTTATATCTAAGAATAGAAAGTGTCACTACGATCATTTCAAACAAATCTGATACCCTGAAACTTATTAAGTATATTGAATTCAAGTCATACTTAAGATTTGAGTTCATATCCAACCGTTTGCTGGCTGTATGACCTCAGATAAGTTATTTAATCTCTCTGAGGTACATGTTCCTCATTTGTAATATGAGATGAATATTGACCTTAGAAACTTGTCGTGGAGAATCAAACAGGCAATTACAAAGCACTGACCGTAGTTGCCAGCGTACAACAGGCATTTGATAAATGGAGTGATTATTGACATTCAAAAATAGAACGTTTCAAGCTTTCTGAGAATTTTATGTCTTTGTTTTTAAGTTAGAGACAACCAGACTATAACTATACGCTTTTCAAAACCAACAGCTCGGGAATTAGAAACCTTCATCCCATCCCCAGATTCTAGTTCTAATAGTTGAAAATAAAATACTCTGGTTTCTAAATGCATTCTGTCATTATAGATTCTTGTTCAGGACTCAACCTTTCTGAGTTTGCCAACCCTGCCTGAAAACACGAAGGCTAATAATAATATAACATATGCATCCTCTACTGAAGAGAATTGTAGTGAACACACAAAGTAGTAGTGAACATGAAGCATTCTAGAATCTGTAAAGGGCCATATAAATTCGCTATTAGCAATGAACAACGACACAATTGGTGGATAAAAGTGTGTACCACTGCGATGTGTGGTACAAACACATCGTGCTTGGGTTCAAACTCCACTCTGCTACAGGCCGGCAGTGTGACAGGCACAACAATAAAACTCTCTAAATCTCCATTTACTCATGGGCATGACAAAGTGACTACTTCACAGAGTTGTTGAGAGAATCAAAAGAGTATAAACAAAAGCTTTTAGCACATTGCTGGGTACATAGTAAGTGTTCAATATGTGTTAGCTACTAAAATTGCTTTTAAAGAGTATTACTATGTATTACAGACCTTTTCCAGTTACAACACACTGAGTTCCCTTTGAACTCTGTAATTAGAAATTTCTTAGTGTGTTGCTTTAGTTTTTGAAAATATTAACTATTAGCAATTTCGATGACCACTGAAAATTTTCAAAGTATCCTTTAAATGTTATTTATCTGCATTCTTAAAATAGCATGGCTGGTGATTCTTAATGGGCTTAGTAAAACCTCCTACATGGTAATGTTCATGTAGATGTGAGATTATATTATACATACAAAAACTTTACTGGTCAAAGAAATAGTAATAACCATTTCCCTCCAAATCTCAAATTTTACAAAGAAGTACAAGTTCATATCACAGTTTATACCAATCAATAAAAAGGCATTTAAAAATATTCAATGTTTCATTAAGAAAAATTGGCTTTCCCTGTGGTGGTTCTTCAAAATCGCTATTCTGAATTAGAAATGAGAAGCAAGTTTCAATAGAAAGGCCTTGCCTCTGTCCCCCTAGTGGCCACACACCCAATAGCAATGTAAAGAAAAGTCTTCCAGAATAACTATTGGAGTAGAAAACTCAAGGCCTTCATTTTATAGATAAATAAACTAAGGCCAGAGACAAAGGGTTGGTCAAGACTACACAATTTTTCAGTAAACCACCAGCTTATGAAAATATTTTTTGATATTGTGAATATTATGATGTCTGGAAAAGTATCCAAAAATGAACTTAACTAAGGTTCTTTTAAAAATGCCCTTATCGATTGACATTCAGCAGCTTTTTTCCAAGTGTTTTTTTTTTTTTTCTAAGAGCAATAATAAATATAGTTTCCCAGGAGAGAAGAAGAGACCTCAGCTGTGACCAAGAATTCTGCTTGCACCCTCTATGGAGAGTTCCTTTTTGAGGAATAAGGACTGTCACTGAAGGTCCAGAATTGCACAAAGATAGCTCTCCTCGAAAAGACCAGTAAGAGTCAATGCATCTTTACAGATGGCCAAGGGCCCACAATGAATAAGAAATAGAGGTCAGGAAATAAATTAAATACAGCTGTTTCTCTATTTAGGGTAAATACCTAAAGAGACAAAAAGAGTAGAAGTTGGCATGGATTGGGTTCACTCATGGCAGAGAATAAAACAAAATCTTCTTGATTTGAGAGGTAATTAATTAGCTTCTCATTAAGCTTTCTGTTGGCCCTGAAATTTAACAAAAGCATTAAGGTTTGTTTGGACACAAATGCAGTAGAGTTGAAACCATTATCCAGATATCTTGAGACAAATAATAAAAAGAGATAGTAATATAAGACCCAAAGCATCTTTATCTTAAAACCAGAAATTCTGGATTATGGCAGGTTTTGATTTTCACATCGCTGCATATAGATTCCGCAGTGAATTCTGTGAATCTGTAAGCCCCTACATGGTGATTAAGAGTGAAGGATGTCACTTCAAAGTGTGTTTGAAACTCAGATCTGACTCATGCTAACTGTGTGACCTTAAGTAAATTACTTTACCTCCCAGTCCTCAGTTTCCTCATCTGTAAAAAATAATAGCAACACCTAGTAGATAGGCTGTCAGATGGATTAAATGAAATAACACATGTAAAGAACAAGTAAATGGCATTTGTATACATGCAATACATGGTATTGATCTTTTCAAAATATTGTATGTACCCATTTTCTATACTGTAAGCCTGAAGAGAAAACAGGAGTAAATAGTAAATGAATGTAAGTTTAGATTGGGAAATGGGAGACATGGATAGTCCATGGGTTGCCCTCTCATGTGATGTGTGACTTTGGACAAAGCACTTAACACCTGTGTGATCATTTTCTTCTCAACCACAAAAATAAGAAGGTTGGATCAAAATTCAAGAATCTTAGTTTTGACAAAGATGTGAAAGATCATTCAATCCCAAATCTGATGCTTGTGTTCATTTCTAACAAATGTGTATCCAGTCCATAATTGAACGTCTTCAGGGATGGTGCTCATCTCTATCCTGAAGCTGCCAGGATCTTTCATCTTGAAGAGAACTAATAGCTTGAAAATTCTTCCAGATGTTGAACTGAAATCTACCATCTGCATGTCATCAGATCTAAGAAGCCAATGGTCGTAAGTTGCACCATTACTTTGTGTCACAAAGAAAGAAGAGACACTGCCAATTATAACATGACATGATACTTTCTTATCATGTCAATTGTAAGAGGCATCAAAATTTCAGAGATGTTAAAATATGAAAATACAGGTGTCTTAGAATCAAAGAAATGCAGTATTTTCCAGTGGCTACACCAGCTCATACTAATTGAAGTTTCTATCACACTAAAAGCCAGTCTAATTTCTTCCATAGGACAGTTCCTCACATATCTGAAGAGTGCTCGTGGCCAACTTGAACCTTCTCTTTTCCAATCTTACTGCCTTTAGGTCATAAGCATGATCTTATATCTATGAATCATCTCCAGTTTTGGTCTACTGAATCCATTGTAGTTTATCTGAATCTCTATTTATTTATACATGTAAAGCACCAAGCACTTTTTTAAAGCACCAGGAGATAAAATGATGACCAAACAGATAAATTCCCTACCTTCAATAATTCAATGAATATACGGTCTAGTAGATGAAAAAAGAACATGAAAACAACGAAGTCTAGCTAAAGTACTATAGGTATCTGACAAAGAACAGTGGAAACACAAGAGAAAGGGCAAAAAGAGAAAAGGGTATTTAAGTATATAAAGAGGAACAGATGGCTTTAGGTGGGGCCTGGTCTCTAGGAAGAACACTTATACCTGTACAGAGAATAATCTTCTTTCCTTCTTGTCTTTCTTCTGTGTCTTCTTTTTGACAAAACTTGTTAAATTGTTAGGCTCTCACAATCTATAAAATCCTGAAATACTTTTTAGCATATGCTATTATGTTGTCTTTCCCACTCCAGCCTGCCACTCTTCTCATCAAGTGCTCTATAATTCGGAGAGGAGTTAGTGGAAGAAGGGACATGTTTTCCTCTCTAAATGCAAGTGTAGAATTTTCTTTTTATCTTGGTCTATACCAGCTATTTAAAAGAATATACTGATAGGTTGCATATACTCTTATTGGGCTGTTTCTTCTAAGCAAGGCTATGCCTCTTCATTGACACAGTACAGTCTACCAAACTTGATTTGTATATATCTGATCAAATTTAAATGCCACCACAAAGCAGTGAATAAAATATAAAAAGAATTCAGCAAAAATTGAAGTCCACTCTACCTACCCTGAAACTCCAGAGTACTAAAATCCATGTAAGTCAATACTCTTTTGGTGCTGTGTTTATCTCATTTGGAAATTTCCTGGCTTTTTTAATCTACCTATAGTGATGAGTCAAATATAATGATCAAGAGGTAAATGTCTTAATGCATCCTGGGATCCAACCCATTTTTAAATACAGTATTGGAAACTCTCCCAGGATTACAAAACCTGGATAAGCATATGAAGTTTATGTGAATTTATTTTAGCTTGTATTGAGATATCCATGGCTCTCACAAAAGGGGAATTCCATGGAGGTTTCCTGTCTCCTTTGTTTCAGTTCAATAATATCCAGAGTGGTTAAACCTCTTTTCCACCTTAAACACTGGTGTGTGTGTGTGTGTGTGTGTGTGTGTGTATGCGCGTGCGCGCGCGCACCCACACACGTACACACACACGCAGGACAGAGGTGTGGAACAGGCATGTATTCCTCAGTGAAATCTATCCATGTGTGCACATCCATGATGATTTCATAATAAGCATTGTAATGCATGTACCTTTTCTGGCAGCAACATATGTAGGGTAAATTTTAGATGGAAGATTCGGACCGGTTGAATCAAAACCATCAACGCCAAGATTCTTAATTAGGCACATGGTTTTAAGAGTGAACTTTTTTCTTCTAATCAAGTATAACTGTTGACGATCATGAAAATGTTTTCTATCAGGTAATCATTGCATACAGATGTATATTATTGAAAGTAAAGTCAGAGAACTGGCAATTATTTATTTATATGCATTCCCATTATAAGGATAAGATAGCCTCTTAATCATCTGAAGAGAGATTTAGTGGAAGTTGAAAAATCCCTCATCAAAATTAATATCCCTAATAATGGTCTATGAAGGAGCTTTTTTAAAAAAAAAAATTGAAACTTTGCAAGCTGTAAAGCTGTAAAAGGACAGAACGACAAGTAATTTTTACTGAAGCATATAAAATAATGAAGTAGCCCAAAAAACTGGAGAGGTGCTTCAGCTGTAGCAAAATAAGAGGCTCTATAGAGGGGCAGACTCTTTGAAATGTCATCTCAGGTCACAAGGACACTCCCTAGCTGCTGACCCTCCTTTGGGTCCTGGAGGAGCCAGTGTGTAGGTAACCCTGCAGCATCATGGCCTCCTGCCCCAGCCCTGGCCCAGCTGGCCTGTCCAGGAGAACACCTGACCGATCAGAGCTGCTTTCCAAGAAATTGGCAATGTTGCTGAGAGAGAAACCCCCTCTCTTTCTAACAGGTACGGTCTGGAACTGTGGGTGGTGCTGCTCTGCCCTGTGGACAGAAGGACAGAGGAGGCAGGTGCGAAGAGAGACAAAACAGAGGCAGAATCCCACTAAGGAGAAGAACATAGCACTCCAGGCAGAGTGATGGCGGCTTCCCGGTGTCTGTTTCCAGGCTATTCTGGAGGACCTGCAGAATTTCCACTCTTGAGGTTCATGAGAAGACCCTCCATGATGCTAACAAGGACCCCTGTTTGGTGGAACTACCCCTAACTAGCTTCCATTACTTGCCAGTTATGTTTCGGTGTGCCAAACGATGAACTGGAACGGCACTTATATGACATCAGACAACCACTTAACCTCAGCAATGCTCATTCTTTATCTCTGAAATGAGAATAAAATAGTTCTGAATACGTACATCAATTGTGTCAATGAAAATTAATAATTATTGTGGTAAAGGTTAATAGAAATCCTCAAAAATCACACAAAAACTCTTTCTTTAGTATAAAAGTGCTATCCGTTATATAATTTAATGCTGCCATTTGAACTGTTAGAAAGCCACTGGATTGTTTATCCATTCTTAACAAAAAGTAGTTGTTTTAATCACCTGTGATATGTGGCTTAATGGGGTTTGAAGACTAGTATATTGCAAACAATTAGAGATTTCCTTTGTGAGATATTAACTGCTTCAACAGGTAGCACATCAACTTCACTATTATCCCACTTTTAACACCAAAAAAATCAGCAATTTGCATATCTTTCTGTAAAAGGTAGTCTGAAATGTGACATTTTTATCGGCATACTTATAATTCTATAATTATATCTGCATGCGCGCACACACACACACACACACACACACACACACACAGTTTTACCAGTAATATTTCTTCCTCTTCTGTTCACCATGTTTATTGCCTTGTGCGTTTTTCTTAACCAATGCCATCTCTTCATCAATCTGTTTCCTCTGTTCTAATGGGGGGGAAATCACACTACTTGTTGAAAGAAGAATTAAATAAAATGTCTATGAAAGTACTTTGTAAGCAGTAAAGGACTATACAAACATAAGGAGCTAGTATTTCCAATTAAATGTGTAAGAAATTCATAATCTGAGGGATGGACTATGAATGAAAAGCAGCTTTCTTCTGCCTATCCTTTCTCCACGAGAGTTTGAAGAGCTGCATGACAAAATGTTCAGCCTCTTTTTGTAAGTTGGTGGCAATTCTTCATGAGAGAAAGGTCTTTTCAAGAAAGAAACTCAAAGTCTTTCCATCTTCCATGTGTGGAACATCTGTGCTAAAACCATCCCATGCACACTTCTTTGAAGCACTGACTGCCTAGAGGAAATACTTTGATTTGGGCTTTATTTAAATGCCTGAACTTCTATTGGAGAAACAAAAGACTTTCTAGTTAAGAGCTCAGTTGGGAAGGAGACCAACCTCCAACCCATTTAACCTCTCAGAGGCCAAAGTAGCCTGGATTTTGTTTTTGAGCCCCACGCAATGGAAATCTCCCCTTGAACTTGCAGAATACACAAACAGCTGGCTTGGGATGCTGCTGATCCCAGGTGCGATCACTATGGCAATTAGATTTCATTTTCCTAATCCAGCAGTGCCTGACTCCATCGTGTCTACATCGCCTATGTAGAGAACCATCACTCTCATTTAATAATACTTTGACAAGCAGAAGATTTTTTGCAGCTTAATACCCTAATATTAGAAATTACTTTTTTGTAACTGTAAATAGAGCTATTCAAAGGGCTATGTATTCCAAAGAGTTTAATTTGGAGGTGATCCTACTTTAGGAACTTTTTCTGAAAGACCTTAAACCATTCAACCGACTTTGAACATCATTATACACCCCTCTTCTGCCAAGTCTTCTGTATCCTAAGTATTAACTCCCTTAGAAAGATGGAATCAGCCGTAAGTCACAATGAGCCTGAAGGGTCTGCGTTGCACGTGTGCCTGCAACCCAAGGAAGCGTGGCTTCATGCTACATCCTGGGGTTACTCACTCTGAAAGAGTAATAGAGATCAGAGGACTACGTGAAAACCTGTCTTCCTGGCTGGAGAGAAGGAAAGACACGTCTGAATCTGGGTCTGCTTGCGTCTCGAGAACGCCTGTTTATGTTGTAAAGAAAAGCCATTGGTACCGTTATCTCCTGAGACCGGGTTTGTTTTATATGTGTGCATGTTACGCACGCTGTAACACGAAGCTGGCCAACTGACAGCTGAGGAGGTACTGTGTCCCTGGGAACTGTAATTGCTCGGTCGGTTGAAAAAAAAAAAAAAAAAGAGCATGAGCCCCTTGCTGCTAATAGCGAGCACAGGGTGCATTTTGATAGTATGACGGAGGCAACAGACAGAGTCACATAAGTTCTGAGTATGTCTTAACCCCCCAAAAAAATAAGAAAGGAAAAGAAAGGAAAGCCTAGAGCTGAGGGAGTGTTACTGGGAGCGAATTGCTCAGGACTTCAAACACAGGGAGTCATTCTGTCAAGGGGAGGGGGCGGGTGGGGGCAGGCACTGGGCCTCTAACAAAGTCCTCCTCTCTTTGCTCCCTCCCACTTCATTCACTTGCAAATCAGTGTGTGCCCACAAGAGCCAGCTCTCCCGAGCCCGTAACCTTCCCATCCCAAGAGCTGCAGTTTCAGCCGCGCGGTAGCAAGAGCCGCAGAGCCAGCGAGCGCAGCGGCGGCAGAGGCAGGAGCAGTCTGGGCGGGTCGCGGGTTTCCCCGGGCTTAGGAAGGCAAGCAGAGGTGGGTGCGGGCTCTTGGCGGTGGGGGTGGGGGTTGTGCATGCCTTTTCTGGGTTTTTTTCTTCTTTTAATTCTGTAGCTTTGATGGAAGCCAATCATTGAGAGAGAGAGAGAGAGAGAGAGAGAGAGAGAGAGAGAGAGAGAGAGAGAGAGAAAGAGAGAGAGACCTCTCCGCCGGTTGGGCAGTTGGGAGGGATGCTCAGCTTGCGAGCCCGGGTCGGGGCCGCACGCGGGTCTGGCTGCGCGGGCGGCGCTGCTGCCACTGCCGGGGACCGGCGCTGCTACCCGGAGAGCCTGTGCGCAGCTCCTCCGCCTTCTGGTAAGACCGATCCACCGTGGGGCTGGGTGGGGGCATATGTAACCGGGCCGCCGGGGAGAACCCGCTGCCTTTCTCTCCACCAGCAGAGGTTGCCAGGCGAGCGCTGGCATTTTCAAAGTTGGCTGGTCAATTACCAAGGGCGCTGGTGCATGTAGGAACGGCGGAGCTGTTTTGGGCTTGATTTATTTCCACCTGCCCACATCACAAGGGTCTATGCGGGACCGCTTTGGCTGAGTTACGTTTCTTGGCTTTGGAGTAAAGCAGAAAATCGAATACCTTGAAAAGTCCTGAATGCTCCCAATAAGGAAAACTTAAGATAAAGAGATGATTTGCCTCAGAGAAGGAGCTAAAGAAAACTGTTAGCTTGCTTGTTCGGGGCAACACCTGCCGACTCACATAGGACAGAAATGCTTAGATTGCAAGGAAATTCCAACACTGGACTCCGAAAATGGAGCAGACCGTCCAGGGAAAAGTCATGTGGAAAACGCAGCTCGCTCGTGCTCTCACGGCTGGCCAGGCACAAAGCTGGGGTACAAAGCCTCCCCCGACTGGTTAAAGAGCAGACCGAGTGCGCCTGGTGTTAAGTGTCCGATGCAGGCAAAGTGGAGCCCTCAATGCGTAAATCCGGAATTTTAAAAAGGGGGACGTTGCGATGTTGTGTACTGCAGCAGCTGCAGAGCTGGAATTACTTCTGTAGTTAGATATTCTTCTGCCAAGAGTTATTGGAGAACTTGAGATGGGAGATGCTGGAGAGGTCAGCATGGTGCCGAGAAGGGTTGTCATTGCTGCAATAAAATCCATATTTTATGGGGAGTTATATGCAGGTCCCTGTTAGTGCAAGGGTCTGTTCACCTGAGTTAACTGCTGAGGACATTTAAGAACGAAGAAGTTTAATCATCTGGAATCGCCACACCTCTCTCTCTCTCTCTCTCTCTCTCTCTCTCTCTCTCTCTCTCTCTCTCTCTCTCTCTCTCCCCCCCCTTTATAAAGTCATTTTAATAATGTTAGTGACATTGAAGAGGTATATCAGGCCCATGTCTCATGCAATCTTCACTTTCACTTATTGAAGCACATAATGTGGGCAAGAAGAGGTTTTTCCTGCCAGAATGTTGCTGGAATGACTGGTGTGTACATGTATGGCTGCTCTGGTGGGGTGCACATACAAAATATGCGCTTTCTGAGTGTTTCTTATCCAGGAGGTGCAAACTCCTCCCTGTGTTGGAATATAAGGATATACCTAGTTAACACAACTCTTCTGAGAATGAATAACAAATATGCTTATACAAATGGTGGCCAAGGATTACTTATTTTCTTTCTTGCTGACGCCTTTACCTAAAAAGGAAAACCTTTACGATTCTACTTTATGAGCAAAAAAAAATACCTTCCAGTTTAGCTTGAGCATCGTCCTTTGTGTAATAGCACTTGCGTGGCTCTGTATTTGCTAGTGTAGAGAACCAGAAAATAAGTTGTGGAAAGAAGGGGATATGACCAAGCAGATGTTTTCGTTATGTCATAAGGAGGAGGGCAAAGTTTAGGCCAGAGGCCAGATTCTCAATACAGAGCGCAGAAACTTAAAAGCAACCCAGCAATTTACTGGAAAGTACAATCACACAGGATTGTATCTCACCCACTTTTGCTCTCTGGTGTGTTCTAATTATTAAAAAGGTATTGGAGGAAAACAAAAAGCAGATATTTTTCTCCCTGTTTTGATGGTTCATGGCATACTCTTGAAGCAGAGGAAGTAACCAATTTCTACAGAAAAACATAAGAGGCAGCAGCATATTTTTGAAGGAAAATGGCATTGGTTTAGTTCTACTGTACTTGTCTCCAATTATCTTTTGCTGCCATTATAAGTGACAGAATGGTGTCTCTATAGGGACTTTTAGTCCCTTTACTATCTGGCTTTTATATCAATTTATTGCAATTACATTTCTTAATGATAACTCTGCAAAGATAATATATAGAAACAAAATCATTTTCTACCATGTTGCCTACTATCAGAAAACATGTACTTTACCTCTTCCACCCACCACTTCCATCAGCTTTGCAAGCAGAAACTTACTGAGGCACTCTTCCATTTTACCAAAAAAAAAAAAAAAAAAAAAGAAAAAGAAAAAAATCTGTCTTGCAAAACACTGCTCTGAGATATTTGAAACAGCTAAAATTTCTAGAAAGCACAACTACAGTTCCGTGGCATCAAGTGACACTTTCTTATTCAAATGCATCAAGTTGGAACAACAAGTTCTGAATATCTAATTAGAGCTGAGTGATTGCCCCACATAAGGATTTAAGAAAGAGATAAAATGTGACAAATATTCTGAATAAATCTTTGCATCTTCCTAAGGAAATAACACCTGTGATCCCCCCTTCTGGCCCTTACTTGTTTTGCACTCATGAATGCCAACTTATTAAGGCAACTTACTCTTTTGAACTATAGAAACTTTTTTTTTAGTTGGAAGGGACCTCTAGTGGGTCACTCCATGCATTTCTCCCTGTAGTGCAGTTGCATCATCGATTTTGTTACCTAAGGTGATAAGCACATAACAGCTTTTGCTTCATAGACAAATTAGTATTTTCCAAGTACTGTCTTGACATTCAAGCCAGGTCAAAATCATTATTATGGCTATCATTACAGGCAATCATTTGTGTAGTTTCTCTAATTTAAGGAACTCTAGAGTATTCGCACAGTTTTCTGGGTAACTTTGGGTAACTATTCAGACTTTGGGTAACTATTCTGATTCCAAATAAAAGCAATGGCCAATTAATAAGGAACTCACCACCATCAATCTAAGATTTTCCTTATTTCTGATCTTGCCAAGACAATACTTTCATTCAAATTTACCCAATAATAATAATAGTGGCATAATAGCTTTCACTGGAAAAGTTCCACATGAAGCGTCCCCACCACTGAAGAAATAATTGCAGAAAAATAATTTCAGTGACCTTTCAGAGATCCATGAACATTCATAAGTTTTACTGAACTACACGCTTCCAATTTAAAGAAGTCCCCATTCAAATAAGCATATATTAAAAGTCCAAAAGATGTTTAGATGCATGTGTCACCCTTATTCTGGGAGTGTCTTTTATTCCTCCCTTTGATGTATCACAACACATTTCAGGTAACCTACTTCTTTAAAAACTATGTAACTTAAAGTAAGATAAGTTCTATGTGAGTGAATCAGCCTCTTCTGCTGACAGTCTGCAGGTTTCAACTTCTAATTTAAAAATCTGTTCTAAAGTTTGAAATGTGTTCCAAATGAGATAACATCCGCAGAAGCCAGTTGCCTTATGCTTCTTGCTTAGTCATGGCACCCATTCTTTGGGGTCGATCAGAATTAGGGTCTCACTTATAAAAATAGCGAGCAGTGACTCAGTCTGAATTGCATTTTTTAATAGTGTTTCAGCCTAGCTAGTATCTACGCTGCTTAGCTTATTGGCTTCACAAGAAAGTGAAAATGTAGATAACCAAACCTCTCATTTGAATTTTTTTTCTGAATAATGATTCTTAGTAAAAGAACTCAAGAACATCACGCTAATAAGGAAATTGCTAAAAGAAAAAAATTAAAACACACACACAGGGCACCCAGTTGTGACACCGTTCCAACAAAATTAGAGAAGAAATATAGAAATGTAAGCTTGGGTTAATTTTTTTCTCTTCGTTCTTTTACTTTTTTTTTTCCTTCTTCTCCTACCCTTGGGATTTTTATTCTAGTCTGAAGACAGATGAGAGGGTGAGGCACTTTCCTGGACCTAAACAGTAATATTTTTGAGCTTTCCTCCCATGAAGATGAACTGGCCTACATTTTTAAAGTTTCTATTCCTAGGAATGCTCCCTTTTTCAAAGCAGTTCGATGAGCAACTTCAGGTTCTCCCTAATTAACTACACAGACAAATGTACATAGTCTTTGTAACCCCATAATTCACAAAGTAAGAAGATCACGTAAGAGGGGAAAAGTACAAATAACCCTTCAGAAAGGTGGTGCACCTTCATTTACTACAAAAGTAAACTGGAGTGAAGCTCTTTAAGCCAAAATGTGTGGGTCGGAGGGAACCAGATACAGCCAGTATGCTAGCTGTTCAAGACTAAACTATCCAGGAAGTTTTCAACTCTTCCAACAAAGACAACTTACTGAAGAATGAATGCTCTGAGCACACATGCATAAATGTGGCACAGACATATTTGCAGAGATGTGTCCCCCACCCCCACAGATGATTAGAAATTATTTTACTTTGTTTCATCTGTTTAATAGCTTTACACTAACCGGTGTTGGGTGTTCATTTCCTCTATTAATCAGATCAACTGGCTGAGATTTATAACAGGAAGAGTTTAATTAGAGCCAGAACACTACTATTAAATTTGATGTGCAGTATAAATGGGCAGCATGGGTCGAAGCTTATCCTACAATGTGCAGTGCCATCTTGTAGGAGAATAACTTATGAAGGAATATAAAGCTAGCCATCACAGAGTGTGATTTTCATATTTTATCACTTGAAAGAGCACTGTGTTTTTCTCTTCCTATAATTTCCCAAATTGGTAGATCACCCAAAAGATGTTCAGGAGACCTAATAAGTTACAGGGGTAGAAAACAGCAAGAAAAAATTAAATTGAGGTATCCAAGCGAGTAAAATGAAAAGAGATGAGAAACTGAATGTTTATATAAAAGGGAAACATAAGACTAGAGGCAGAATCAAATCTGTCATTTTTACACTGGGTCCATTTTCTGCTTTATAAATACTGCTACTGTTAAACACAACTTTATAAAGACAGTCACATCATTAACATGTTTATAAACACTATACTTCTATACCATGGAATGAAAATTTGAAAATTATCCTTTAAAAAAAAATCACCAGCTAAAGAAAATGATAAGCATGGATCACAAATAAACAGAGGTGTAAGTTTTTTAAAAAGTGGTCCAAACTCTCATGAGACGAAGAAAGAGGTTTTCTTAGTGCTTTGAAAAATATCGACTATTTTCCTTCTATTATCTTTATTGTCCTACAACCTAAAAAGATTAACCGTGTGTTCTTCTGATACTTGCAACCTAAAGTATACCACAGGGATGCCGAGCAAATATAAGTCAACCATTTAAATATGGCTGTATACTGCATATCATAATGAAAGACTGAACAGGCAAGACAGCCCACCCCACCCCCCACCTCCTCACCCCGCCCCATAACAAATATGAAAAATATATACGTATATTTAGCCAAGATAAGAAATAGTGACCAGTAAGCTCAGAATTTTTATACACTCAAATAATGGTTATAATTATAAAGTAAATAATGATAATATAACTTTTACTGAGTTTTCCCCCATGTCACCCACTGTTTTAATATTTTACGTGCTTTCAGTATAGTAATAATTATTCAACAGGTCAAAAGGAAAATGTTATACTTGTATTCTCTTTTTTCCAGGGAATCTCTGTTTGGGCCAAGCACTTAATGAACGTGCTGTTAACTAACACCTGTGATATCTTAGAAGCAAAAGTGTAACTGTCTCTCTGAGAAATACAGAGCAGCAGAGAGCATGGGAATGATGTGATTATTTTGACCAGAGCAACTGCAGATTTTAAGGCTGAGGAAAATGTTTGTAGGTTATTCATTTTTGGGAAAACCATTTTTGGGAAAACCGCTTGTAGGTTATTCATTTAGGAAAACCATTTATAATTGTAGTAAAAAGCATTGTGTGGGCCATTTGTACAAGCATAATAATGGCACTTTTTATGAGAATAAATGATCTTCTCCTGCCTTCAAAGAGAGCCTCATGTTGGAGGGGGTACTTCAGGAAGGTAGCTTAAAGTGACAGCCATTCATTTCATTAAAGGGGCATCCCAAGCTCACAGCCCCCTCTGAGGGCATCTGTTCTTTCCCAGTGCATTGACATACTCACTATGTACACAGCATTGGGGACCATGGGTAGAGCTGAGAAATATATTTATTTCCATCCCTACCTGATGGGTAAAAATAATTATTTTCTTATTTTATAACCACAATTTTATTTCATTACAATCACAGTTCAATATTTGTTCTGAATGATTTCTTTACAAAGTAAAATCTCACCAAAAGGAAAGAAGAAAGGAAGACATTTTCTTAATACAGTAATATTATATATGGTTGACATTAAAATCAGCCATTTTCATTAAACTCTATTCTTTCTATTGCCACCAATCAAAAAGTCATGTAGTTAATCCAGCCTTCAAGGATAGTTTGAAAAGTAGAAGTACAGTCAGAAAATGTGAGACACAGGAAGGCGCGTAGAGATGGCTTTATCCAACACCCATCACTTACGTTTGAGATACCTGATGACCAGGGAGATAAAGTAACTTGTCCCTGGAGGTACTGAATACATTTTGCTCTTTTATCTCTCTCTCTTTTCTAACTTCTAGTTGTTGAGTGTTATTGCTTTTTAACATCTCCACTAAATTCTGGCATTAAAAATTAAAGGGGAAATTTAAATCTACAATATCATTATTTATAAATATGCTATGAAGGAGTGCACGTGGAAACTTATGGAGAAAATAAAAATATAGACGTCTTAGCATGTGTTTGTACCCTTTTGTAAAGCTCCTGTTGCAAAGATGAATTAAAATTGTCTTTTGAAATGTTGACCAGTACCTGAGGAACACATGATAAAATTTAGTTTTCTGTTTCTTTTGTAATGGACTGATGGCAATTTTGAATGAGCTTTATCTAAGTCAGTGATTCCCCAGGCTAGCCAAACTCAAGTGTCCTTCTTTGGGGGGAAAAAAAAGTTTATTGGTCAGTGGTCAGATAAGAAAAACGATGACAACCTATGGAGTTTTTCAAAATTCTCAATTAATTCCATTTAAAGAACTCAGACAATGACCTTCCCACTTCTTTGGAGTTAAAATGTCAATTCTTTCATGCGAGGGTATGGATAGACTATGTTGAGGTTTATTTGTTTTTTTGTTTGTTTGTTTGTTTTTTCTCCCTTGGCAAAATTGAAATCTGGCAAGCTACCCAATGTAAACTTCCCTCCTTTAAAAACAAACAAAACAAAACAAACAAACAAACAAAAAACTGTTAATGGTCCATGAAATCCAAAAGTCTGAGGACCACTGGGTTAGATAATGAATAACTTTATGATGAAAAATGATCGACCATGTTCTCTTCCTTCTTATTTGGATGAATTAAAAGTAAAAGGGAATTATACTGATATTTAAAACAGCCAAACAAACAAACTAAAGTCATTCAATCAAAAGGTATCGTTGGATCCTTTAATTAAACCTTATAGAGATTGATACTAATGTTTGGAATACTAATATAATTTTTGACAGGTCCTCTAAAAATGCGTTTTGCCAAGCTCATAGCCAGAATGTGTCATAAACAATGCATTTGCCCTCTTGATTACATAGATTATTCAGTAAAAATCAAAAAGCTGTAAATTTATGTATATCTAATTTGATGAATTAAAGAAAATTCAGCTCAATTTAACCATATACGTTGTAAAAGGGTTGTCTTTTTTTCCCCTAAAAGTGAACTTTATATAACTGTACACAAATTTTCTAAGGTGCTGATTTGTATTTTAAGGTATGCATTTTTACTTAAAAAAGCAATTGCCTTCTGGCATATTGTCTAGATTTTGGTCATGAAAATTAGCTTATCGTATTTTTAGCTGCAAAGCTTAAACCTCCTTTGCAGGATTAAAATAAAAAAGGGAGAGAGTTTCATTAATCTGCTATCATCCATTTTACAAAACGTTTGAAATGGCTCAATTTCACATTCAAGTAAAATATTCTAAGCTCTCCTTAGCAACAGGTATAATTTAACACAAATCAAAATAGTGTGGTCAGACTAAGTAATCACCAATGCATAATGATAAAATCCACCAAGCCAGTTGTACTATTGCCAAATCCTAAATTGAACCAAGTCGAGCTACTGTATCTCCCAATTATTCTCATATTAAATGACTTGTTTAATAAAAGTATCTAGTTGGGATTTTGTCAGTGTTTCATAAAGAGCTAATTCTAGGAGGGAGGCCTTATGATAAACATCAATGCCACAGTTTCACTCTTTTTCTGACTCATATCTCCCTTTTAATCAAAAAATGGATGTTTGGGTCAGGTCTTAAGTAAGACAGCAGAATGAAGGGGTCTCGTACTGGTTAGTGTCATCAAGAGGAGGTAGTTCCAAACCTCCAGGTCCAGAAAGAATCAGCACTGCAACAATGTTTGCATTCAAAGTATCAGCAGGTAAACTGCCTTTGAAGTAAGTACAGACATGCCAAGTACGGGTCTCATATTTAAAATTTTTGTGTCATGATACTTGCTTTTCTTCCTCAAGTTTGCTTTTAATTCTCAGATGCCATGTTCCACAATATCTTTCCAAATGGCACCGTGGCTTGCTTTTCTTAAAAAATTTCCCCCCTTAAATGTGTATGTACTTTGTGTTCCAAAAAACAATAAAATTCAAGAGATGACCACAACAGAGGGAAGGACATTGCAAGATATCTAGAGATCACATAACTACTTTCTCACCAAAGAGAATGTTAACGAGGGCAGTTACTGTATTTAAAATATGAAGCTGAAAGCGACATAAGAGTAAAATGCTCTCAAGCAACGAAGTGTAATGCGATGTAATGAAAGATTTTTATGTCGTGGACAGAGAGAGGAGAGATTACTGAAAACCCAGTGCTGGATTAATTGGGCACTGAAGACTCTGAACATTAATAGAGCATATGTTTGCTTCCCAATTTGTCACTAAATTAAAATGAATGTTTAAATGGCTTACTTTTCTTTTTCTCTGTATGACAATCTTTTCATCATGGCTGGTTAGAGAAACCAATCACAGAAAATGAGAGCCAAACTTGCCTGCTTTGTAATTAAGATATATGCACTAACATCCATGATGTTATGGAGAAAGACTTTAAAGTAAGGAGTGAAATTGGGGTTTCAGGTGAAACTCAACAGTCCAAAGCAACAGCCACGAGGCTCCAACTGCTCAGAAGATGGTGTGGTTGTCAAATAATTTAGGTTTTATCTGATTGACAAGCATTCCTAAAAATGATGGGAAGACTTGTAGACAATTCCTTATTTGATTCCCTGAACAGCAAAAGCCCACCTGATACAAATACGAGATGCCTTATGAAATAGATAAATCCAGTTTGGGGAGAAAGGACAAAGTGATTTTAAAATATCATGTCTCCATCTCAAGCTCACAGTTTTAAGGTGACGGTGTCACTAGCAGATATAAGCACCTAGTGAGGGCCCAATAAATGCTCTCTGGGTGAAATGCTCATACAAGCTGCAAAAGATTCTCTTCAGTAAATATTTTTCCAGTTTATTTCCTGATCAAACTCATTCCTACCAGTGAAAAAAATATAACTTTTCTATCTCATGCTAGTAATTTTTAGTAATTCTGACTCCTTTAAGAGGAGCCAATTTCAAGAGAAACCTTATCAGTGGTGTCCTGAGAGGTATCAGGACTAAGGATGAAAATAGAGCGGCCCAGCTTTCACAAGTGGGCACCAGACCTCTTTTTCCCCCAGGCAGACTTTTTATTAAACTTGGTATTAAACAATGTGCCTGGAGACTGATTAACAATTTATGCCTTCCTAAGCAGATTAGCAGAAGTCAGTCATTTTGATTTTTTTTTAATCCTTAATTTGTGTTTGGAAACTGGATGTGCCTCTGAGTTTACACTTTCAATATATTTTATTTTTCAGAATTCAAACCTAAACTAAACGCTGTTTTCTCCGACGTATTTTATTCTTTTTACAGTGTTAGTATCCACGTGTGTTACTATATATTTTCCAGGATAAATAAAGCAATTCCTTTTTTTGCCAAGTGAGTAACTTTTTCCACCTCATTCAAATACTCCTATATATTCTTTTTAAGATATTTTGAATCCATTCCTTGAGCAAAAATAAGATTACTGGGGAAACTAAGCAGGATAATAAAAGCTAACACTTACAGAGCACTTACAGTACTTCAGGCACTAGTCTAAGTGTTTTACATGAGTGTAATGTTTACAACAATGCTCTGAAGTAAATACTATCAACCTTCCCACTTTTAAAGACAAAACTGGGGGACAGCCCAGGTAAGCTACTTGCCCAAGGTCACACAGCTAGTACTTGTCAGAGCTAAAATTAAATCCTGGCAGTCCTGATTTCCCATGCTCTTTAACTGTTAAACTCTTGTGCCTTTTATGAATAAGATATATATATATATATATATACACATATATATGTATATATATGTGTATATATATAGAGATATATATATATACACATATATATTCAAATGATATATAAATAGATTCAAATGTATGTCAAATCGAAAAATGTCAAGATGTAGGAAGGTATATATACACAATATATGTAATACGTACACATTTCTCAGGACTCAAAAAAATAATTAGAAAATGAGAAAATACGTCTTTCATTTTCATCCCTCAATAAATTGATCAATATATTCACATAACAAGTTAGATCAATTAATAATAGCCCAAAGCAGCAAATAGCAGCCTCACAAAAGCCTTTTAGCTTTAGGCCTGGCTCTTCCCTTTAATTTGAGTCAGTCTTGCAATCACTTACTGTTGATCCCAAGGGGGACCTGGCAAGAGAATATGAAGGTTCAAATTCATCATTCATTAATTTATTCATCTTATAACATTTATCGAGGGCCTCCTGTGCCCAATGCTGGACAGACAATGGATGACAAGACAAATATACACTTAGAATTTGGGAAAAATAGATCCTTTCCTCATACTCCATAGAAGGTAAATCCCAAATGGACTAAAGATTTCTGAGTACAAAATTAAACTGCAAGTTTACTAGTTGACAATTAGGTACATATCTATTTACAGTCTTTGGAGAGTAATGGACTGCCTTAGCACAAAGCCAGAATTTGAAAACAAAGGGAAGGAAGATGGCATCATTAGAATGCATGCTCTATTAGTAATGGGCCAATAGTGCCATCTTTGTATATAATAAATAGGACATTCAGAATTGATTATATTTGGTTTTCCCATACTTACATCTTCCACGAATACAGAAATTAGCCTTTAGTTTTAGGTTACATTACGATTTGTAGGGTCTCTATTCGTTTTCAGGTTTGGCTTTTGACTTCCTGCCCTGACTTAAAAAGAACCACCACATGCCTCTTCACTATCAAAAGCTTGTTCGAGTTTTAGTTTTGATTGTATGGCCCAGAATATTTCCACAGAGTTTCTTTCAGTAACCCCTATAGGTTCCCCAATGAGTGCAATGCAGCTTACAGCCTTATGTCTACAGATCAGTAGAAATACATTTTAGCAAGAAATAGTTTTACACAAGAAGACTAGCTGAAATTTAGGTAACAGGATTTCAATTCAATAACCATTTAATAAACACTTTTGTGCTAGACATTGTGTTGGGTGCCATAGAGACTACCATGCTTTGAGGTCAGGTTGGTTACAACATGTATTTAATATTCAATATGACTGTTAGAAACTGCCATTTTAGAAATTTATTCGGTGAATCAACAGATACTCTGTCAGGAGTCTTTCAGTCATGAAATAGATTAGGATCTACCATTGCTAAGTCTAGAGTCTAAGGTGTGGACAGTGACACCGGTACTAATAGTCAGCGGTCCTGGTTGCTTACCTCTGGTACCCCAACTCATCTTCACCTAGCCAAATCTTATTAGATCTTCAGAAAAAAGGTCAAGAATCTGTTTCCCCAGGAAGCTTTCCCTGACTTCCACTCACCTATACTGCTCTCAGCTTAGATTCCTCACTGCAACCTGCTATGATACACTTTACTTAGCCTCAGTGCAACTGTAAACATATCGTTCCAAAAGTCTCTACATTATTGTCTAGGACTCACCTATCACACTGGAAGCATCTAGAGAACAAGGCCTCTGGGCCTTACTTTTACCACTAAGACATAGATAGCACTGTTTTTGACAAATGGCAAGAAGACAGTAGACGTTTGTGAAAGAGTAAGTCGAGAGTGCTTGTTTTTAAATTCTGGACTACATTATAAGTGCTTGTACATGATTCGTGTTGGATGCTAATTTTTCTTTTCTTGTAATCTGATTTCCTTTGGACACATTTGTGAGAATACACTTAAGAAACTTGGTGCCAGCCTCCTCGGCCGTCCAGACCAAATGAGGACACCCAATAGAAGGGTGAGATCCCCCAGGGGACCTTGCTGACTTTGGCCAAATGTCTGAAATAGGGTTATAGACCCTAACTAGTGGGTCTCCTAATACAATACTTGAGATTTTATTTGGAGTATTTTCTTATCTAAAAGTTGACATTTCTTTGGTCATTCCACTCCACAGCATAGAATTGTTTAATTTTTGTGTTGAAAACTGAGGCTGTATATTTTTTCTCTTTGGTTTAGACTAGTATGATAAACCTTGGTTATCTTTTAGTTTATTATCCACCCACAGTACTACATCAAACTGAATCTGCAAAACAATCTATGGAACACTCTTATGTACATGTTTTACGAGCAAAATCATTTTTCCCTTAAATTCCTACCCTGGAAATGTTTCTTATGGTTCTATAGGAAGTCTAATACCAGATTCTACATACCTTGTTGTAACCTTGAACATGGCTGTACAAATAGATTGAATTAAATTCAACTGATTATGTAGTCCTGTTTCATTCCTTAAGTGGCAGTCAATACATGTAATAGGATCTTCATGAATATTATTTGGCAATGAAACATGCAGTTCAGCCCAGCTCTGCGTATGCCAAATGTTTTGTAAGGTTGGGAGATGAAGTGGGAGAGGTTTAGATGATGTTCCTTGTACTTCCCCTATTTGATGTGATATCCATCAACCTGAAGTCAAAGGTACATAGAGAATTTTAAACTTACTAATCAATAGACATTCGTTTGCTTTACATAAGTGGATTTCCAAGACTGAAATAGGTACCATGGTACATTCTGGAAAATTTCTCCATTACATGTCACTACGATGGGAAAGTGTAACTTCCAAGGAAAAGGAGTAGAAACTATGGGTCCAGAAATATTAGAAAAGTGATTGCCAACAGTTTTTCTGCCTCTGAAAAACTGTTAACACTTTCAATCAGTAACAGCTCGCATTAGCACAAGTAATCTGTGTAGGGGCGTCCTCCCCCACACGTCACATCCCCAACTGTAGAATGATAAGTAGAGAATTAAAGGATTTCCAGGAGTGATTAAGTTAGTGGGGGTAAAGGGGAAGCCAATATGTAAGCCTATTAACAGAGGAAAGGTGATCAGGAAAGCCAGCTATAGTGATGCACGGTCAGCCTTCTAAAGATCTAATTACTTCTTACTGTTTCTCACTCAGTGTTTTCAGCCTGTGGATTAGGATGCTTTGGGCCATGGGTAAGAGAAAAAAACAAAAAAACAGAACCCAGTTCAAACTGGATTAAGAAATAAATAAAATTATATTTTACATAACAGAGATCCCATAGGAAAGCAGGCTCCAAGTGACCCATAGATGAGTGGTGTGATCAAAAACTCAGGTCGGATCATTCTGTTTCTCCATTATCCCACCTTCAGCATCAAAGTCGTTCAACCAGTGTTTTTCCTCAGACTTTAAGATGGCTGCCAGTGGCAACTGGTGCTACCTACTTCTTTATTCTTGTCTAGCAGAAGAGAGACACTAACCTCTCTAACAATCAAGGATGAAGGGTAGTGCCCTTCAGCCCGATTGAGCCAGCTTAGGTCATACAAATACTCTTAATATATAATTAATTGCTGAGAAATTCCATGTGCTAATTGGCTTTCTAGACTAAAAATTCATTCTTGGGGTCAGCTTCTGGGGTGTGTGTGTGTGTGTGTGTGTGTGTGCATGTCTGTATTTGGGGGAAAGAAGATACCTGAACAAAAATTTGGGTTTCTATCAGGTAGAAAGAAGGTGAGAAAGGGATGGTGAGTAGTCAACTAACACTGTCTATTACAATTTATTCTCTTAGAATCAGTGTTGCTCTAAGTGAAAATCTACATACCGTGTTGCCCTGAAAATAAGACCTAGCGGGACCATCAGCTCTAATGCATCTTTTGGAGCAAAAATTAATATGAGACCCGGTATTATTATATTATACCTAGGGTATTATATTATATTATATTATATATTATACCCAGTCTTATAGTAAAATAAGACCGGGTCTTATGTTAATTTTTGCTCCAAAAAACGCATTAGAGCTGATGGTCCAGCTAGGTCTTATTTTCGGGGAAACACAGTATTATATAAGTGACGGATTCAAGTGGCATGCAATTTAATAAACTATTGCTTGAGAGGTAATAGATAAGACCAAAACCCACCTATTCCATTGAGGGAGGGTTACCTGCAAAATAGCAACTAGAGCAATACTGAACCATCTGATTGACCTCTGTTCCTATCTTTTATTTTACTCTGTGCATGAAGTGGGTTTTTGGTGTACTTGTTTTGAGAATAGACTGACTAGAAATACATCACTGTCCAAAAAGAAAACATTTTTTTTTTTTCATCCAGGGATTTGAAACTTAACTAGCTGGAAGGAAAGTATAATTTCATTTTGTTCTCCTAGTCTCACTTAGAAAATAACCTTAAAAGATTCAAAGGACACCATGCTCTGTGAGCACTTGCCTTGCTCTCAGGGGCCTTTGGCTTAGACTTTAACTTTTTCTACCATGTTCTAAAGTGTTTCCTTAAGCAACATTGTTGCCTTTTAGCACTGTCCTAACCACTGGAGCTTTAAGAAAACTTTAAGAAGTGTGGTTTAAAAATAGCATCACAAAACATTTCTTTTCTCTTTATTGCTAAAAATATTTCAAATTTTTCTTTAAGACCTTTTTTTTTCTTTCAAGTTTTATTTGAAAGGCAAGTAAGCTGAAATGCAGATGTTTATCTAAACCCAAGTGAAAACAGTATGAGAAAAATTGTAAAATTTAAAAATGAAAATCCAGTAGTGTGGTGCCACTGTTATCTGGGTAGTTTTAGGCAAAAGTAAGGTTCTGGGGTTGCTTTTCCTTACAAGTGTATTTGTGGGCATGTGATGTATGTCACACATCAAGCCGTTCCTGAAACATCCTGTAATGAAGTCTAAAGTCGAAAAGCTTACCTTTTTTCCTTTTCTTATTTGTATTCCCTTAGAGCTGACCTTTCCACAGTGTGAGTTCACCTCTCTATAAATGTTTAACTATGACAAAAATGTCTCTTTTTTTTTTTTTTTTTTTTTTTTTTTTTGCCTAGCAATTTAGGGTCAGAATTAAGGAGCCATGAGCATGAAAGCTTCATATTTAGTTAGATGAGTTATATGTGAAACTTTGAGGAAAGGGGCCACCCTTTTATCCTTGAGTTCTTACACTGTCCTACTTTTGCATGACAAAGGGAGTCCCAGGTTGACTGTGCAGTTACAAGGACTTCGCAGTCAGACAGCTGACCCTATTGGACATTTCTCTTAGTGCAGGTTCCTCCTATAAAATAAAGATAACGGTAGTTTCAACTTCATAAGAGTGTTCTGAGGAGTAACTAAGATAATGCTGAAAAGAACTTCAGCACAGTGCCGAGCACGTAGGAGTCACCCCCAAAATGGTAGGTGTTTCTGTTGTGACTACTGTTATTATTTCTTACAAATTTTAAATCATCTTGAGGGTCTTGGGTACTTTTAACATGCTGGAAACCTTTATTTTAATTTCACTAATTGGAATGAAGCACAGCACTTTTTATGTCACAAACGTAATGTGCCACCGGGGGCAATGTGCCCATAATTCTACTCACTCAAACGTGTTTTGGCTGACACAGTGAACGTGCCAAATGTGGCTTAAATTCATAATTTCCTCAGAGCCTCTTCAGCACCATTCCCCAGAAAATCTGCAATGCGAGCTGGGCTCCTCATTTGGGCTTGCAAAGGTGTGAACTAACTGCAGCCAAAATGAAGTAAAAACGGTAGATGCCAATTCTGTTCAGCACTTTGCTGCAGTGGCCTGTGCATACTATTCTAACCTGTTTGCCAGCTTGCTCTTGTCCAGGTGGTAATGACTGGAGAAAAGCAAGAGATCACAACTTGGCTCCAGAAACACATGGTGCTCACATGAGAATACACAAATGCACCCCCCACACACACACAAAAAAAAAACAGCTTGTAATGCAGGGACTCAGCTCCTGCTCCCCACACAAGAACGCAGGATATGGTGAGGCCAAAAAGGAACAACAACGGAGCCACAGACGGGAGTGATACCACTATATTCTCCATGGCGGCTGGTCCAGAACAAAAGCAAAGATCCACCAGTACCCCAATGAGGGATCTTCCTGCACCCCAGTCTTGCTGGTGGCAGGGCGAGACACAGGAAATAGCATCAACATGATTCACAGTGTAATCCACTTGGTAACCGCACTTGCTAGCCACAATCTGCTTGCCAGCATAGCCACAGCAGTTACATTAGTGGCCAAGGGCCAAGTGGTTACAGTTGAGGGCCCTCCAATCACAGCCCATGGCCATCCACCACCAGAACCAGCACCCCTCCACACGAGGCTGAGAGCCTGGAAACTGCTGTCTGGGACTCTGTCCCCACACAGCTCCACTAGCAAAACCACCTCCAGTCAAATGGAGGAAATGAGGTTCCCATTCAAGAGGGTCCTGAACTCACCCCCATCCAACACACCAAATCTACAGCTACGTAGGGAACAACTCCCTCAGGAAAACAAAAACTGAAAACAGGTTGAGCAACTCCCATGAGAAGCCACATCTAAGCGGGTACACAATCTCGCCATAAACCCCACACCTTGCGCAGTGACCCAAAGTTGTGGGTGAGGGACTCAAAACTGGGAGCTGCTCCCTGAGGCGCAAACAGTTTGAATGTCTGAACCCTACCTTGGGCACCCCCAACTTTTAAGACCCGCAACTGAGAGACAAACTCCCCAAAACTCGAGCTTTAAAAACCAACAGGGTTGGAATCCAGGAGATCCATAGGCGTAGGAATCTGCTTTGAAAGGGCTCGCACGCTCAGACATACCATTCCGAGGGCCCGGGCGCCAAGGCAGTCATCAGTCCAGGGCTGCCAGGATTTCCTGTGGGAGAGGCTCACTTGCTTCCTTTGAGCTTCCACCTGAGGGGCGCTGGAGAGAGGGGAGCTTTGCAAATGTCTGGTGGTCCAGTCTTCCAGGTTGCCACCCAGGGGATGCCCCTTGACCGCCTGGCTCTGGTGGTCCTAGGGGCTCATATTTCTGGGTCCCCCATGATGGAGACAGATAGTTCTTGGCAGGCTGCAACCCCAGGGCACTGCACAGACAGCAGACTGACACACGCCAGCCTTGGCCTTGAGCTTCGGCCTACTGGGCGAGCTTCGGGTTGGCACAGACCTAGGGGCCTAGGACATGCTCTCAGGGGGCTTAGGCAGGTGCTCTGTGCTCAATCTCACTGCAGCTCTCGCGGTAGCTCCCAGACGCGAGCTTATAGACTCACCTGCAGCCCTTATGTACTCACCTGTTGCAGCTGCCTTCCTGGGCTGCCACTGGATCACTTGGCACTGGTGGCCAATGGTGCTTACGCTTAGGGTCTCACAGGACTATATATATCTGCATGAGCCTTTTTCACATACAATTTACTTTTATGTTTATAAATGTAATTATATGACTATAAAATTTTGCCAAATTGGTTGCTTTGTGTCGTACTGATGATAGTTAAAACTATTCAGAATAAATTTTTTATTACTTAGAGACTCATAGAAAAATGTTAATTTCAAATTTCAATTCTACCATAATTTTTGCAGTCTGTGGGATCAATATAAGACATTTAAGAATAAAAAAAATTAAAATTAGATTAAAAACATCTGGGAGAAGTTGAATGACAATAATTTCAATAAGAAAAGGAATGGCATAAAACTTCTGACTGTTAAAATGATCTTTTTCATGTATGTTTAAATGAGACATGTTGGCTATTGAATCGCTAATGTATTAAGACTCCACTGGAAAAATTTTTAAGTGATTTGATAGTTTGCTTTAATGTTAATAATTACAACTGGCCAGAAATTACATTATTTTCAACAACTTTAACTTAGAGTAAAATATTTTAGCTGTTAACTCAATGTGGAAGAAATAGATTTTTTTTTTAGTATTATTTTACTTGATGTGCAAGCAAAAAGTGTGAGGTCTGCTATGGTAGATCTCGGAAAACCAGCATGCACATAACGTATCCTACCATTTATATTGGTGCGAGTTTAGCCAACGTGCTTTTGCTTTGAGGCTCTGGTCCATCCTTAAATTCATTAGTTGGGGAACTCCTGTGGCCTGCATTAGATTTCCCAGAAATCTAGTCCAGGAAGCTCTGACCCAAGCCCAGATCAGTCCCCTTGCACAGTCATTCCCTTAACACGAGTGGAGAAAACGTCACACCTACAGGTCTGTCCTGGCAGGTCTCCCACTTTAAGATTTCCTGAAAACAATATATGGATCAAAAATAAGACACATAGACACACAGAGCCAGATGAATCTAATTCTCTGTTTCTCTAACTCTATAATGATGTGATTTTACTAACATTACATTCAATTTATATTACTAAACACAATACTTAACATCCTAATTTTTAAACGTATGAATTCAGATTTAAGTGGTTTTACATTTTTTTGTCCTAAAAGCATCCAGTGGCCACATGTAGTATATTAGTATTTGGGGGACTGTGTCAGATACCACTCATGCACCATTTCAGATCCCTTCTGCTTCACCTGTCTCTCATTCCAGCCACTGACGTGACGAGCAGTTCTGAACAGGTTCTGACCCATTTATTTCAGGTGCAACCTGACGGTCAGTCATGTGCCATGCACACCTAGCCTTCCCCTCTGGGTCTTCTCTGTTGATGCCACAGAGTGCAGCACCATAGTGTGGGGACAGAGCCCCAGAGAGCAGCTTCCAGGCTCTCGGCCTCACGCTGAAAGGTGCTGGCTCAGGTAGTAAATGGCCATCAACTGTGATTGGATGGCCATCAGCTGTGGCTAGTTGGCCGTCAGCTGTAACCAGTGAGCCAGTGGCCACTAATATAACTGCCGTGGCTACACTAGCAGAAAATGGGGGCCAGTAAGAAGAGGGTGGCTCAGCTAGCAAGCGCGGATTGCAGAGAGGCAGATTGCAGCTAGCGAGGGGAGTCGGTCAGTTGACAGAAAAGCGGACAGGAGGTCGCACGTTGTGTGAATCCAGCCTCCAGTGAGACTATAGTGGTATGACTCCCCTACCTATGGCTCCGTGGGTTTTCCTTTTTGTCCTCACCATATCCTGTGTTCTTGTGTGGGGAGCAGGAGCTGAGATCCCGCATGACACCCCGCATGACACATGGGAATCTGTTCCATGTTAAACCATATACAACCCAGAAGTGCAGGCAAGAGGTGAACCTCTGACAAATGAGGGGTGTATAAATGTTTCTCCCTTTCTTCCCCAGGAGAGATGGTTCTGAGATGCATTTCATAGGGTTTCTAGGATCATCCCATGAATTGGAGGCCTACTTGGTAACACTATCTTGTATCAGTTCTCCTTTCTGGCTTTGTTGCCCCGAAATACTGCTCTCTGGAAAAACACTTCCCAGTAAACTATCGCATGTGAAAAATGGGGGAAATTAGTTGCAATTCTAGAAATCAAGGCTACCAGCTGATTGAATCTGTTTTTCTAGCCCAACTATATGCCCTTTTGCTATTCCCTACTCCTAGCCTTTCAACAGTCATTCATTCACATTCACTCATTCATTTATTCATTCATATTTATTTTCAATAAGTATTGATTGCTTGCTGTTATGTGCTAATTCTAACAGATACAATAATGAACACAATTCCGGTTTCCTCCACTGAGAATTTCACAACTCCAGGCAACTTTTAAAAAGAACTGGCAGGGGGCACTTTGGGTATATATTCCTCAACTCTGAAAACATATGTGCAAGCTACTTCACAGGCTGGATAATGGATGATAGGAAAGGACGTTAGAACCCAAACAATGAAAGTACATAATGAAAGCTCCAAAATGTCAATTAAAAAAATCTCCCAAGTACACATCACAGACATTCAGAGGTGGGGTGGTGTACATTTTACTGCAAGGGTGAATTAGCTAAAATCCAAGCTACATCTCCAGACGACATACAACGGAACTAGCTGTTGGAGTCTCCATCCTGTGCAGAGCTCAGCCAGCAAACAGAGATGCTGCTTAGCTCTTGGGTGAGGGGCTCTGGAGAGGAGGTGGTGGATTGGTGGGTAAAGGAAAACAGCAGACTGACATGAAAGAAGCCCAGACTGAGCAGTAAACTGTTGTTTAAACAGGTTTACACAAAATGTGATTGTTTGTCTTTTTAACTGCCTCTAAAAGTCTTTTTTTAAAGCCTTTACGGAAGTAGTTTCTTCTTTTCCTGTTGTACTGTCAGTTGGCAGATGCCTCTGGGAAAGGGGGCTCTTTCTAAAAGTCTCTTAAATAATGTTGGTTAAAAATTACTCTTGAAGCTATCTGCTGAATAGCACCTTGCCTGCTTCCTCTGACCCTCCCCAGTGTGTTTCTTTTTCCCCAGTCCTATTTGATTTGCCAATTACTTCCTTCGGAAACCTCTCTTGTTTTCTGACACCTGTGCTGACTTAACATCTTGTCCTGGCAGGCAACTGCCAATTTTCATTGGAAAATGATTGCTAAACGTTTCAGCACCAGCTCACAAGAAGAGTTGCCACCTCTGCCCACTGGCACCATAGAAACTGCCATTCTTCCTCATAATTGAGCCCAAGCCCTTCTCTTTGTAACTCTCTGTCCCGTGCCCTCCTGGGTTCTGGGGCAGTACGAGTGGGGATGGCCCATGTCTTACCAGAGGATGTCATGAGCACCAAAAAGGTGCACAGAAGGAATCTGTGACTTACAAAAAACAAAACAAACAAACAAAAAACTGGACAGCAGGGAAAAAGCCAAACTCAGTGATTTCAGAAAGAGGTCATGGGGACATGTCAAACAACTAAACCATTCTTGTTTTGAACATTTTTCAGGATTAAATTCTGTAGGCTATTTTCATGCATCCTATGGAGAACAAAATATCATCCATATATGTTTAAAGGCATTAATTAAGTTTAGCTCTGACACCCAAGAGTAATGGTCCCTGACCTGAGTCCTGACCTCCAATGAGGGATTTCATATAAGGCTAATGGCTGTTGCACAATCAGATCTGTGTTACATATTGAATGTAGGTCAAAGGATGACTGCTCCCTGCAGAAAACAGAAATAACCTTTCCAAGACACCATTTCATATTAGCATAGGCCCATCTGCTCAGGATCAGAAAGAAACTGTTGTATCTAAAAGAAATCACGTTGGGAGAAAATCACATTTTGCAGCCAAGGCAAACACTGGAACCACATTTCTGTAAGCCTTTATTTACTGATTGCAGATAAATCTTGCCCTGAAATTAATGAAAAATGTAACATGTCCTAGTAAAGTTTTGGACACTCATATGAACTGCCAACTTTGAATGATTTTATACTATGAGTTTCCTCTTGCTACTTTGAAAATACCTAGCTTCAAAAAGTTTGAAACTTTGATGTAAAAAGCATTACAATTCAAGTTAGCTCTTTCATGAAATCCAATAGAAATGGATTTCTATGATCAAGTCACACATATGAATGATTAGATTTAATTGGTTTTTGTCTAGTTACTACAATTGAAATTATAGTCCTGCTGCTGAGGGGATATGTTACCCAGTTTGGGTTAAATTGGCAAAAATGAGAACTGTAAACTTCTTTCTACTATAACTCTCTCTGAATAGTCTCTTGAATGATGTCTACTACTAACTGTAATATATTTTAACTATAATTACAAGAAAAGTACTTTAGTAAGCACCAATCAACTAGTTAGTGATGCTTTATACGATAGTTTGCTTTTTTATTGAAAATATTTAATGAATTTTTTAAATCTTAACTACAATATTACATATCATTAGGTACTACATTCGCTGAGCTATAATAAACTGCTGTGCATACGATTATTCAATCCATGCTTCAACATACTGCAGGTCCTATACTGGATCCCTAAAATAATTTAAAACATTTAATTTTCTGTTGGTAAAAACATCTCTTTAAGATTTCAATGAAAGTGATATGTTAGGGGGAACCATCCATATTTAGGTAATAGAAAATGTAAAACCAAATAGCTTGGGGCCAATTCCGTTCTACCATGTAAAATAATGCTGATTAGAGCAAATCAATGCTTGGAAGATATAGCCTAATAGAATATGGCTCTAATAAAGTTCGGTAAATTGCAAATCCTGTATGTGCAGAAGACTCATCACTCATTCCAAAACAGTGATTTTTAGTGTTTCCATGTCTAAACTAAAGAGCGTTATCACACATAAGCAGATTCAGGGTGATGATTAAGTTGAGGAGTCAGAGCCTTATCTGGATTCTCACCAGCAGTGTTCCCTTGAGTAAATCACTCAATCACAGTCACTTTCCCTCAGTGTCCGGCCTCTGTAAATTATTGCGAGCATTAAATGAGATAGAAGGCCATTACACAATTTTTGGCTCACAGTAGGCACTCAGTAAATCTTTGCCATCTCAATTAGTATTATTTTGTTATTATTAATTTTTTTATTATTGATTATTCTATGTAAGTAAAAACACGACTCCTGAATCTTCCCAGTCTCTCTCCCTCCCTCCCTCCCTCCTTTCCTCTCTCCCTCTCTCCCTCTCTCCCTCTCTCCCTCTCTCCCTCTCTCCCTCTCTCCCTCTCTCCCTCTCTCCCTCTCTCCCAAATCGCTCAAACCAGCCAGCTCCCTTCATAAAATCAAACCTGGATCATCCAATTTGACGGTGGAGAAAGCAGCTCCACTTAGGAACCAGGAAACAGATGACTGAAATCCTGTTTCTCCTAACAATGCCTGTATTGTAAAACAGTACCATTATAAAGAAGGAGGTAGACTTTTGGATATTTTCAAAATCTGTGCCCTCCTACACCAGAAGTGTAAAGGGGTCTCACGTGTTTACAAGTTCTACCAGATAGTCTACCACATTATTTAAATCATTCATTTATGCAAACATTTAATACATTTTTAGAAGTTACATCTGACATTTTATTTGAAACCTTGGGGATTTAAAAAAAATGAAAATAAAAATAAATGAGCCAATTCCTGGGCTTAAGAAGTTTATTTGCAATCTGTTTGTTTTGTTGATTCGGTTGCACAAAACTATTATAGTATATCTCTTGGAAAAAAAAACATGCTGCTCTAATACAAGAGTTGGCAATCTATGACTCAGGCCAAATTCAGCCACTGCCTGTGTTTGTATGGCCTGCAAGTTAAGAATGGTTTTCATATTTTTAAATGGCTGAAAACAAATCAGAAGAAGGATAGTATTTTATGACAATTACATAAAATTCAAATTTCGGTGTCCATAAATAACATGTTATTGGAAGAAATAATTTATGTATTATCTATGGCTGCTTTCACACTGCAGTAGCAGAGTTGAGTAGTTGAGGCAGAGACCATGGATGGCCTACAAAGCCTAAAATCTTTACTACTGGCTCTTTAGAGAAAAAGTCTGCCAACTCCTGCTCTAATATAGCAAGTCCTGCTACCAAAAAAAAAAATTTATATATATATATATATATACACACACACACACACACACACACACACACACACACGCAACATCCAACTTAGCAATGGCTAGTAGCGTTATACCAAAAGTTTATTTGGAAGTCAGTTGTCCATTAATACCAAATAATAAATGACAGTTTGATTCCTAGGCTGATCCACAAGTGCTGATTACCTTATAATTTATTTTATCCATAGTACCAACAGCCTGAGTTATGAAGTTTGGAAATAGATGGCTATAGTTGCAAAGAAGAGGAGGAAATGATTTCCATAACCTTTTCCTGATTGAAAGGTTGTAACTGGATACATATGGCCTTTCTTGCGGGGAACTGTTATGTTCTTTGAGCAGAGAGAGCTTACATTAGGTATTTTTATATTTCTCACAGTTCTGAGCCAAGAGCACTTATAAGTGTACAATATATACTTGTTAAATGAGATCAGATCTAGCTATTTTATGTTATGTATGCTAAATGGCCAATTTATCCTCAATTTTTCCATATATTTCCTGTCTTATTATTAGGAAATTTTCATAATTTTGTATCTTTTTTTAAATGGTCATTTTAACTTTAAAACCTAGACCAACTTTTCAACTTTTTTATTGTAAACCATAGTAAGAAATATATTTTATACTGCAATCTAATGGACACATGCATTACATTCCTAACTTAAAGTGTCACCAAAAAGAAAGTAAAAAGAATCTTCCTACATGCAAAGCTGTCTATGCTATTCCATTTAATTATTTTAAAATTCTTCTCAGACTTACTAAATTGGTTTCATGACCAACTAATTGTCACAATCCACAGTTTGAAAAGCTGAGTCGACAGTATTTCAAAATAAATAGCTGAATACTCACAAGTGAACAGAATGAATCGGTGCTTTCAGGACTGCTAATTGAGCACATTATCAGTGGCTGGCCCAGACAGACATCGTGCCAGACACTGGGACATCATGATCAAGAAGACACCTTCCTTAACCTCCAAGGGCTGAATGTTCAGGAGGGAAGGTAACAAGTAAAGACTAAGTGATGGAGAGGCTGAACATTGCTCAGCTTAGCCAGGGTAGACACGGGCTATATATAGTATCAGCTTCCCAGCCTCAGGTAAAGAAATCTGTGTCCTAGGGACTGCTCTGCCTCTATTTAGCTAGTATTTTAATTAACTTTGAATTTAGATAGATCTAATCATGCCCAAAAAATGTAAGCCCGTTTTTCAGAGTAGAAAAAGCTTTAAGAAGTATTTAGCTTAACTACAGATATAAATTGAGTGTAAGTATAGGAGATACTGGAATTAGGCATTTAGAAATCTGTGTGCTTGAGTAGAAAAAGCATTTGTTTTTTCCATTGTCATTAAAGTTTTCGAGTTCATTTTTTATAACCAAATTACTAAATAAAATTATTATTATAAAACATGTGAAATTGCAGAGCATTTATAATCATGGAAATACTATCTTGAAATATACTTGCAATATCTTTTTGTAACCATTATTATTTTAAGCTTAATTATAATATATTACCCAATGATGCAATTAGACATTTTATAAGCAAGCAGGGAAATTCACCAAAAAAAGTACACATTGCCCAATTGTTGTATTTAAAATTGTCGCTGAAAGAAAACTGTACCTGAAAGAGGTTTATCTCACATGTCTTAAAGATTTATAGTTAATTATAGTAAAACATGGGTACGTGTTTCCAAATGCACTGCAATTTCATCCACTTAACAAAGAACCTATTTTACTAGTATAAATTGCAGGTATGAGAAAGCACAAAATTTTTTTGGTTTTAAAGAAATTATAGCCACTTCTATTTATTTGGATAGGAAATTCCTAAATATGTGCCTCCCAGTGCTCCGCATCTTACTCCAGGCCCCGGGGTTAAGCAGTGTTATCCCCACATTCTGTTCATCAGTGTCCAGTTATTTCTGCTTCCCAGATACATTCAGAAGCCTTGTCCTTTCCTCTCTCTCCACTTGCAGAACCTAAGTCCAAATCACAATTTCCTCTTGCCCAAACTACAACAGAAACTGCCTCACTGTCTCCCTAATTTCTCTCTCCTGCTTCTTTGAAATCCAACCTCTACATACAATTATCTGTAAAATTTAAATCAGAACCTGTCATTCATGCTGCTTTAAGAGCGTCAGTGGTTCCCACTGCACTTACCTGTCCTTGTTTTCTACCTCCCCTTTCCTCGTACACTGTGCCTCAGTCACATTTCATTGTTTTTCTTCCCCAAATGTGATAGTTAATTTTATGTGTCAATTTGGATGAGCCACAGTGCCCAGGTGTCGGTCAAATATTACTCTGGATGTTTCTATGAAGTCGATTTGAGGATGAGATTAACTTGTAAATTGGTGGACTTTGAGTAAAGCAGATAATTCTCCATAATGTGAGTGGACCTCATCCAATCAACTGAAGGCCTTAAGAGAACAAAGACTAACACCTCCTCTGCCCCAGCCGCAGCAAAAAGATCTTCTGCCAGCACATGGGCTTTGATTGAACTGCAACTCTTTCCTGAGTCTACCCTGTCGGTCTACCCCATCAGATTGTGGACTAACAAGCTCCCATGATTGCATGAGCCAATTCTTTAAAATAAATCTAGATAGGTGGATGGATGAATAGATAGATGACAGAAGATAGATAGATAGATAGATAGATAGATAGATAGATAGATAGATAGATAGATAGATTAGACAGACAGACAGACAGACAGACAGACACACACAGGCAGACTTCTTGTGGGGTCTGTTCCTCTGGAGAACTGTGACTAATACTCTAAACATACCAAACCTGTTCTCACTACAACACCTTCAACACCTATAACACTAGTACATCTTTTCTCACTAGACCACCTTTGCTCTTGCTCTTCTCTGTCTCTGGAACTCTCTTCCCAGGATCAACATATAACTGCCTCCTTCCTGTCATTCATGTCTCAGCTCAAAGGAGCTCACCCAGGTATTCCAACACATCACCTCATTTCATTTCCTTCATGAAACGTCTCATCCTGAAATGACCTGTACTCACTTGTTTGCTTATATATTTTTTGTTTCCCCTGACTGATTCCACGAGGGAAAACACCTGCTATATCTTGTTCCCTGTCAGGACCCCAGAACCTAGAACAATGCCCAACGAGACATAGTAAGCATTCAGTAACTATTTGTTGAGTAAACAAATGAAAAATTGATAAAGTATTTTTGTCAAAGTTCAAATTACTTCCCAAGTACTATTTATCAAGACTCAGAATCTGTTTAGTTCAGGATGTCATTCTCCACCGAGAATCCATATAATGAAATAGAAAGCCAGTTACATATCTCAGGAAAAGTTTGCAGTTCCCCTTTAGTTTCCAGACACAATTGTAATACTTAAGTCTTAAATAGGAAAACTCAGATATATGCTAAAAATGTCCTAAATCTCTCTCTTTTTTCCCTATAATTTTGTCTAGTAAATCTGATTAAATTGGAGCAAGAACATTATTCTTCCACTCTAAACTTCCACAATGAAAAGCAATTGTTTATATTTCTGATGGCAAATCATCCCTGTTAGAAAGCAACAAAGGGTCTTGTCAGGGTGTGGACCTAGTTTCAAAGATTCTACCTACTAATTAGCTTTTTTCTTCTGTTTTGAATTAATGAGACAATATTGTCCATATTGTCAAAAATCAAAGCAAAACCTAGTATTTTTTATGTGAGAATTCAGGAAGCAGGACCAACTCCAACAGAAATGTTAAATCCATTTTAAGGTGTTTAGACTATTTTAACCTCATAGTCACATTCCATCACAATCCTGGGATCTCTTATTCTTTTATAGGTTAATGTACTTGATTAAAGTGAGGGTGACCAAATTTTCTATTCATTCATTTATTCTCTCATCTGTTCATTCATTTCTTTATGAAGCACTGCTAAGCACCAGGTGCTGAGGTGGTAAGTATACATTAGTGAATAAAATAGACATAGCTCCCGCCCTTGAGAAAGTTACAGTGTAGTAGAGTAAGGAAAACAGGGTCAGCAAATAAGTAATTTAATAAATAGATGTGTCATTTCAAAACTAATATGTGCTATGAAAGACAGACCTGGTGGAATGATAGAGAGGAACTGGGGGAATATGCACTCTGATAGGGAAGTCATTAAAAGCCTCTTTGAAGCAGTGATAGTTTATTCCCCAACCTGAAGGACACAAAGGAGGAAACCAAGAGAAAACCTGGGGGTGGGAAATGGAGAAAGGTAGAAGGTACCAGGAAGGAGGTAGCATGGAGGACCGAGGGAATAACGTACTCGATCCAGTTTAAGAACTAAAGGGATCGTTTTTCATGAGATATCATCCTTAAAATCTTCTGGACGTTTTCTTTCCTTTCTGGATTTTTCTTAGCCTTTGGCTAAGATCTTATGTTGTCTTGCCTGAATTCTCACCCTGTTCTGGAGATGGGTGTGCAAGGGGGAGACATTTAAATGGAAACCATGTAGTTTGTCATGCAAATTGGATCTCTGGAACAGAATTCGATTTAATAGATGTCCTGGTTGTTCATTATGCAAGCAACAGCCTGATTGCACACTGACGAAGTCCTTTGTCAACTGCAGCAACTCAGTTTGTCCCCAGTCACTCTTCTCTCACTCGTCAAGCACTCCAGCCCACTGCCAGAGCCCTTTAGAAAGTAAACACTTCTGACTGGATGGATTGAATCAATAGTTCTTTTCCTTACATACCAATAGTGTTGACTGTGTAAGCCGAAGTCAGAAACCTATTATTGGTCTTGCACTCAGTCCACATATATTTCAGTTATCTAAAATCAACTTTAATTCTGTTCTGAAAGAATTCATGCATCACATCTCCAAATCATAGAATCTTGGAATTAGGTAGGAACAGTCCTCCAGATTTTAGAAAACTCATCTCACTGATGAAGACTTTACCTTTTTAAATGTATTTTATTGACCTTTATTAAACATTTTATTAAACACACCTGAGAGATGGCTGTCATAAAAATCAATGACTCATGGAGGGAATTGGAAGGAATCAGAAAACCCAACTAAGTGCGGTGATAGAACTTGATGATTGTGTGCCAGCTTGCACTTGATCCCTTTTATTCCTCATGTGTTCATCTGTAAGGTAGAATAGATGCCATCTCTCTTATGAAAAGTATGAGTTAACAAATTTAGGCACATCAGTTAATCACAGAAATGTTGTTTGTTTGAGGTGTTGGGGGAGGGTGGTAAAGGAAAGGCTATGTAGTATGGTAGGAAAAGCTTAGGTTATAGAGTTATCCAACAATTAAACTTCCAACTTGACCATGACTAGTTCTGAGTCTTTGAGACAGATCATTCTTCAAGTTCTTAAACATCAGTTCTTTCATGTATAAAAATAGAGATCAAAAGTACTAGATTTGTTGTGTGAATTATTTGAAAAACCATTTGCAAAACCATTGTAGTTGCTTGCTCTCAAATAGTAAGCTCTCAGTGTATGTAAGTTTTCCTTTTTTTTACCTGTTAACATTTTCTATAAAACTATGAAATACCTTTCGTATTATATTTCTAAAGATAGGAAAGATTTCCCAACCCAGATTTTCTATAAAACTTTGACAAAAGAAATGAATCTTAAAATGACTCAAATGGCTTTTCTTGGAATTCACTACAGTAGGAATATTCACTACTTCTAGGGATATTTTAATAGTTGAAATATATAGCTTTTAATATATGATATACAATGACCAAACTCTGACATCAAATGAACATTCTTTAAAACTAATTTTTCCTTACTCTAAGGATGTAATCCTACCATCTTATAAAAGTGATTGATATAGATATAAAAGTTAGCGCTGTACATAAATCAGAGAGAATGAATTAGATATAAGAAGGCTATGTCCCTTAGTTTTCTATGTGTTATACACATCAAACTGTATGCATTTTTATTTTGCCTGGGATAATGCTACGGAAAGTTTTTAATTAAAAAAAAAATCCGAAACAGTACATTAAATTGGGCTTCACATGAAAGTGTTTTCTTTTGATGACTCAGATACCAGCACAATAAGAATCATCTCCTGGGTGCCAAGTTCAATGCTAAGCCTTTGGTACACTTTATCTCACTTAATCCTCTCAATATTTTTCAGATATAAATATGTGAATATTTAGATTCATTGTACAGATGAGAAAATTAAGATTCAAAGAAGTTAAGAAACTTACTTCTGGTGGAACAATTCATTAATGATGGTTTCATAACCTAAATCAAAGTCTATGTAATTCCACATAGACTCTATTCATTAATTGCTCATGGCAAAAATGAAATTTAGCCAATCTATATATTTAGGTCATCTTCTGTTTTTAGTATTTTATGTATTATCCTGGTTAATGACATGATCATTAGATATTTGAGAGACTATGTTGTCTTTCAAAGTCCTCATTTTTTGAGATGGTGAAGTTCTTCATCTTTCTGTAACACCTTTCTCTCTCTCTCTCTCTCTCTCTCTCTCTCTCTCTCTCTCTCTCTCTTTCTCTCTCTCTCTCTCTCTCTCTCTCTCACACACACACACACAGCTAGGTTTTTAGCAATGTCTTCACTCCCTAAATCTATACACTGTCTTTCAGTACCTGAAAAAAATATCCCCCATTTTCTTCCCCAGTTGACTTTTTGGCAAGCTCATTGACACCACCTTTGTCTTTTGAGTAGTGGGGATTGTTTAAAAGCGCTTTTGACAATGAAGCAGATTTTAGCACATAGTTTCATAGTGGGGGATAAAATTGCTCTTAAGACTGACTTGATTTATTTTCATCTCCCTTTCTTTAACTGCTTTGCTCACATTGCTCTGACTTAGTATTTATTTATCCTTGAAGAATTTGTTGTAACAAAAATTAATTATTTTGCTGCTAATAAAATTAGGATTTCAGAAAAACGGGAGCTTTGTAACCTTATCCCTCCTTTTGGGAATCATACTTGTGCTTTCTAATGTGAAACTTAGGAGGTGTATAAATCCATTACTTTGTTTAAATAGTTTAAAGTGATTCTTATTTTATTCTTTTTGGTAATTATTTGTAAAATGTGCATTTCTCAGTGATTTCATTCTTAAACTAATTAGCGTGCTATGGAATGATTTGTCTTTCATTAACTTCCATTAACATTGCATTTTGGTTTTGGTGGTGTGTGATGCATCGGAGTTCCTTTGGGCACCTCTGGATGAAGTACATATTTAACTGTGTCCATCATAATAATTGCTAATGAATGAATGAGTCAAAAAATAAAAGGATGGACAATTTGATGTGTCCTTCATTTAGAAGGCTGAAGTTTGAAATCCCATAAAGGAGTTAAATTGGTATTTTCCCAAATAATTATTTTTTAAAGCTATACTCTATAGTTGGGAAATACTGCAGTGCTGCATAGTAAAGGATCTATTGATGGTGATGATGATGACAATGATGATGGTGGTGTGGTGGTGGTGATAAATAATAATGAAAGGACAATTACCAACATTTACTAACTGCTCCTATGGGCCCGACATCATGACATTATCTCATTTAATCCTCACAATGATTTGTTAGATATGTATGATTATTATCCTTATTTCACAAATGAGAGAACTTAAATTTTTCGAGTGTAAGTAAATTCTCTAAAGTCACATGGATAGATCGAGGTAGAGTGAAATACCACGTCTCCAGAGACAAGCTTTTAAGCACCCTCACTAGCATAGTATGTACGAATATAACAAGTAATCTGACAATATTTATGTTTCAATCTAGTTTTCTGTATGGTTTCGCTCATAATTTTAAGGCAGTGATTCTCAACCGGGGGTAATTTTGCCCCCAGGGAATATTTGGCAATGTCTGTAGGCATTTTGGCTGTTGTAACTGGGAGGTACTGCTGGCATCTAGTGGGTAGAAGCCAGGGAATCCTACAATTCATAGGACAGCCCCCACAACAAAGAATTACCTGGCCCACAAGTCAGTAATGCTGAGGTTGTGAGACCATGTTTTAAGGAGCTATCCAGTGAATGATTTTCTGGTAACCATATCTTTATATGGCTTGATTTCTGTTATAACTGTTGTGTTTTGATGCACAAATGACTCTGGACCTTGTGTTTATAGGAGAAACTGCATAAAACAAACAGAGAGCCTCACATCATCTCTTAGTCATGGAGGGTATAAGCAATTTATCCTTTGGGTTTAATAATACTACTACTGCACAACATGAGAGCCTATGCTAGACATACACTATACCAACTATGTTACATGTTCATATGTTCATCATGATACTGCCTGGTAGGTATGAGTTTCTCCATATTGTGCATAAGGAACCTGAACAGCACAGAGCAGAGGTTGGTAAATGACTTTCCTAAAGTTACATCTCTCCTAAGGAGCTGGACCAGGATTCACATCTCAAACTTGACACTGTTCCCTATACTGCAAGTGTAATTAGCAAGAGAAAAGTGGAGTCCTGAGTTCTGCCCTAACCCCTTACTATACTACCGTGGAGTTCTTCCTCAAATAGTCTAATCCTTTTCAGCTTAGATAAAATTGAGTAGCCCATTGGATTTGAGAGTGTGAGAAGAAATGTTCTTGTTTCACACACACACACACACATACACACACACACACGAATACACTCTGCTATTTCATAAATGGGGTATAAAGCTATTAGCTTTGTGCAAAAATAATTGCAATTTAAAAGGTTACAAATAATTGCAAAAACCTCAATTACTTTTGCAGCAGCCTAATAGAATATTTAGGAGGGAGTATGAGTGATCGCCTCTTCTAATCAGACACAGAGAGGCGTGACACGTGGCTGTGCTCACAGCCCAGTTTTCCAACGTCTAGTCTCCTTTTGCTCCTTTCCACCTCCTTGGCCTGCAGCCCCCTGCAGCGTGGCTGATGGTAGGAAAGCTGCTGATTTATCCTCTTCTTGAACTGGTGAAGTGAGTTTACAAACGAGGGACATAAACTCATTATCTCCTTTATTTTCAGAAATTGTTTAGGGCCGCAAATATGTTGTGGAAAATTAGTCCTTTGAAGAAGATGAGAACAGGGAAATCCCACAATCCTCATTTTATTATGCAGTGAAATCGCTCTGTAAAACTAATTAAGGACTTTGCAGTATGTGACGCTCCTCAGAATCAAATGTGAAGAAATATGATCTCTCCTGACTTTCATAAGAAAACGGTGAGTCTGTTCAAATCGTACAATCTCACAGCCTGAAAATTACTCCTCCCTGGCAATTGCATCCCTTCTCCCACGCATTGCATGTTACCTGCAGACACCACATCTCCTTTAAAGTAGGGCTCCTTAAAACTTCAAAGCTCACCATCTCTCTATTTAGGTCAAGTGCTAACTCAGAGAAAAGAGTGGAGGTTTCCTGGCACCTTTTCCCACTTCACCCCCTTTCCTAGGCTACATGGGGCAAGAGATGGGGTAAGATGCCAACCACCTTACCCAAACCCTCCTCATGTGTGATGTATGTAGAGGATAATTGACTGGGGCTTGGGAAGAAAATATTTGAACTTCTATATTAATTATTTTTGTCAGATATATTTTCAATTTCTATTTTTCTTTGCTCAATACCATATACTGTATGTTAGCACAGAAGTACATCAACATAATTAATACATAAATAAATATACATATTAGGGGGTTATATGCTTTACAGTTTGGGGAGGTCACTATTCTATATGTTCTGGAACAGAAACGTTTTCTGACTCCCAAGGTTCTAGAATGTACACCTTCTCCCCTCTCTGTCAGCATCAGAGCCGGACACCCTAGTTCCTTCACCTCTTACTAAACCTCACAGGCCAACGCTTCCTCCAGAATTGACATCTCTATGTCCTTCTACACCCCCAACTTCGTTTTTCTGAAAAGGAAGTATAGATCCCATCCCAGCCACGAGATGTGGCCTCTGAGATCGTCCTTGACTGTCAACTGCCCTGCCTCCATGATCCTTGCACCGCCTGAGTTAAAGGACTCTAGCTGAGCCACCCTACATCAGGACAGCTTGAGGACTCCAGAAAAGACAGTGATCCCGTATTAATTGCCAATTGCTGCTGTAACAAATTTCCACGACTTATGGCTTAAAGCTACAAATTTATTACGTTACAGTTTCATAGGTCAGAAGTTGCACTGGGCTAAAGTCATTGTGTCAGCAGGGCTGCGTTCCTTTTTGGAGACTCTGGGGGGGATCCATTTCCTTGCCTTCAAGAGGTCACCAGCATCCCTTGGCTCATGGCCCTTCCTTCTATCTTGTAAGCCAGCAGTGTAGCATCTTCAAATCTCTCTCTCTTCGACTTGTGCCTCACCCTCCCTTCCCTTCTCTGACCCTCCTGCCTCCCCATGTGATTACATTGGACCCACCCAGATAATCTCTCCATCTCAAAATCTTTAACTTAATCACATCTGCGAAGTCTCTTTGCCACTTAAAGTAACACATTCACGGGTTCTGGGGATTGGAAATGAGGACATCTTTACGGGACCATTATTCTGCTAACCACAAATCCCCTGTGCCGGGACTCAGGAGTTGAGTCAGCTGAAGAAGGAAATTGTATGCACCTCGATTCCAAACTTAGAGGAATGGAAAAAGGTATCATCCTATGGTTAGACATACCTACATTCCCATCCCAGCTTTGTTATTTAATCTCTTCATAATTGTTTCCTCACCTGTAACATGGAGAAAATTGTACCTCTTATAGGACATAAAAATGCAAAAGTACCTAGTATATTAACAGACCTTTCGTAAGGATTCAATTAAGGTTCCTTCTTTCCCATTCTAAAGCTACAGCTCCAATCTCATGTAACACTAGCTAGTAATTGTATGGTATTCCCATGGTCACCTATGTGCCCTAAACATGTCACCTTTCTTAATATACACAACAACCTGTGAGCTCCATCCCATCTCCATTTTCATTGAGTCTAATGAAGGTTAAGGGACTTAACTCAGTGATAAAGGAAGAAGGGGAAAAGCAAGGACTGAAAACCAGCTATTTTGACTCCCAGTCCTGTGTTTTTTCTCTATTCTATATAACAGACCACTTGTTCTCCACTTCTGGTCACCACACTGGTTAGAAATGAAATGTTTGGCCAAAGGAGATTGGTGTATGGAAAATCAGGCATATTGCACATTATCCTTGTGAAGTTCGTAGCAAAGAAAACAGATGAGGAACTGGAGGCTCAGGAAAATATTTTCTCTCTGGAGCTGTTAGGCATTTGTAACGAGTTGTTATGGCAGCTTGGCTCTCCTGACTGTATGGCTGCTGCCAATTTGGAAGCTTTTATAGGTCTCTAGTTCCCCTGATATTATTGCCTAAACCAATAAGTGTGGTTAATTTTTTTTATGTGAAAAGAATTGTAACTCTGAAAATACTTGCAAGAATTAAAGAAACTCCAGAGTCCACCTAAGGATTTCTTAGGGAAAGAATTAACTATGAGAAAGAGAAATCCAGTTGCCTATAATCATAGTAACTGAATAAATATTTCCCAATATTAATGTTAAAGAAAATGAAAAGAAGTTTCTATTTGTTGTTGTTGTTGTTGTTGTTGCTCCTAATTGGGATTATTAAGGTGCAGAGTAATTGTGGCTGGTGCTTTTGCCCTTGGTGACATGGGTCAGGTGATTTGCTATCCATTCTTCTGGCTGGTGATTAACAGGCCCTTGACTTGAGCCCTCTATGACAGTAAGGATACAGTAGTGTTATCTGTTCCACAATTAAATTCTAACTTCCATATCCTTTGGATGTTGTATTCGAGTTAAATTGCCAAAGCTATCTATGCCACCACTGTGTCCTGTCTCTACAACAACGTCAGGCTGACAATGATCCCGCTCATTTTAGAATACCCCAGCCGAAAAGAATTTGCTTTCTTTTTCACACAGAAAGTCCTGAAGTCCCAATTTAGAAGCAGTAATTAAGAAGCCTCGGGCCAGTGTATTCCTCCAAGTACTCATTCAGGGTAATGTTTAAGGTCTACATTGCAAATTAAAAGATCAGCTCAGTATACATGGGGAGAAAGTCCTCTCTGTCCCTTTGAAAACTGCTCCAAAAAGACATAGAGAATGCACTAAGAGGTGATGGATGTTGTGTAAACAGACAATGCACAGGCTTGTCTGTGAAACCATCACAGACAGAGAAAATCTCCAAAAAGCCTGGCTCATTTCCAGTTACTTGCCAAAGAAAGAGTCTGCATGAGTATGTATTAAACTCTTTATGTTAAATACCATTAAAATGCACTTCCAATTTATTTTTTAAGAGAGAATACAAAAGCATTAGACTTCTTCAACAGGCATATCGTCTTGTTTCATCTTTAAGAAATCAACAGACGGCGTTTAAAACCATGACGTAATGTACTAGTGAAAAACAAGAGAAGAAACTTACAGGCAAAGCAAAAAAGAAACAAATGCTCCGTGAAAAATGGAAATGATAAAAAAATTATTTAAAAACCCATCTGCAGCATAATCCTGATCCTGTTCTCACGTAGCACAACAAATCCATTCCGTTTAGTCAAAACCAAGATAACACTGAAAAACAATTTGAGATGCATACAAAATTAGCTTAAAAATATAGTACACCATCCAGGTAAAAATATTATGTTAATTAATAAAGAAACAATTGTAAGAAATTTCATGAAATTTAAATGAAAAGAGTGACATGAATCTTTGTGCAAAATGCTTAAAGCCATGTTAAGACAAACTTTAAAATTTAATATCTTAGCTTATAAAGAATATGCTGGAAGCATGATATGTTCTTTTTAATTTGCTTCTACTCGTAAGATTATATTTTAATTATAGTTTTCATTTGTTGAAAGTATATTCTAATGCAATATTTTACTTTTCTTCTGGGTAACAGTCTCCGTTGCCTCATTTTCATCTTTAGGTGATTCAGCTTATAGTGATTCAAGGGCCAAATTTCAAACTCTTTTTAACAGTTCACTCACGATGCAATTAGAATTAAAATAAATACACAAAGTTGATATCTTAAACAAGTTAGTGGGCCTCTATATAGGGGTTTGGAAATAAGAAGAGTGGCCTAGAGGCTCCAGGATTGTGTGTTCATTAGGCTTTGGGAATTTCTTTCCTTTTCTGTATCCTTCGTAGATGATCCTTTGGGCCAGAATTCCCATGACTCATATTTAGAGCAATCCCAGTTCATTCTGAAGTTGCGTGTATGCTTCCTTTGTATCTGAACCACTGACAGAGAGAGACAAAGGGGCATTATCTAGCCCAGTTGTAGAACTCTTCCCTAAGAGGAAAACTATTCCTGTAGGAAGGACTGGTAGTAAGCCTACCATCATTTTATTTCTTGTTAAATCACCCTGATTTGTTTCTCTTGTTCTACGGGGATTCTTTAGTATCTTCTCATTCTTGACCTCCATGTCAAAGGACTTTTTCACACTTCACAACTTGAGACATTACCATTTAGCTTCTACTTCTGGCCTCACGCTAGTTTGTTTCCAACTCTTTAATTAGAAATGGTTAATTTGACTTCTTGTCTTAAGGCAAGGAGAAAACGAGTCTTAAACAGTATTAAGCTCCCATAAATATTTCACTTTATGCTAATTCCTGTGCTTCCAGCTGAGCTATTTGAAGTTCTCAAAAAAAAGGTGTTTCTGTTCCCCTCAATTAAATACATAACTGGAAAACAGTAAAATAATTATCAATTTTACTACCGTGCACTTCCTTCCTAAACTTAAAAATTTTTTAATTTCCTTCCACCATGTATGTAACCCAAACCTTGTTGTGGGCACCCTGCCCCAGGGCTGAAAAGACTGAGACCAGGAGAGATCTTGGAGCTCCCTCAAGTGGACACATATTTAATGCACCCTTAACCTCTAAACGTTTTGGGCCTCATTGTCTATCCAGGACAGAAACATTTCATTGTCCTAATTTAGAAGCAGAAGAGGTTTCCTCTTTAAGCTTGAAATATTCCAAAATGGAAAGTTTGAACTAGTTTGCCAAGTAAATGAATATGAGTGAAATATGAACAAATATCGAGTCAGGCTTTTTGACTATTGGTTTTGCCTGTGGGACTGTAAACTGGAAGTAATAATTACAATATATTCTACTCAATTGAACAACACGCTAGTTGTTGAGGAAATTATGAAATGAACACTTATACAGCAAATATACTACGTGCCAGGCTCTGTGCTATGGGCTCTACATATATTAATTCATTTACTCCTCACAGCATCCCTTCAAAGTACATACTTTAATAATCCCCATTGTACAGATGAGGAAACTGAGGCACAAAGAGGTTAAATAAGCTTTCAAAGGTCACAGAGCTGTAAATGGAAGAACCACTGTGCAAACCTAGGCAATCCAAAGTCCACTATGCCATATTCATAACATACAATGAATAATTGAATATCCACATACATATACGTACATACAGACATATATACATATAACATATATACACACTACATACATACATTTACATTTTAATTAACGAACTTTGCTGATCATAGTTTTTTATTACTACTTATTGTTAGTCATTACAGTTTCTAGTCATCTCACCTCCTACTTCGCTTCAGTTACTCTGGCCTTGCTCTGTTAAATCCATCAAAAGTTTGCTTCCTCCTCGGCCATGGCACTTGCTGTTTCCTGTACTAGAAACTTCCACCAGTGCTTCCCATGATTGGCTTGTCATGATTCCAGTTTCTTCACAGAGAGGTCCTCCTTGATCTTACACCAAATAGCCACCCCTCCTTCTTTGTAACTCAGTCTCCCTTAGCCTGTCCATTTTGTCTACACAGGCCTTATCGATGATCCAAGACTTTATTACTTACCTATCCAGGCCCTTGTTCACAGCCTGTCTCCACCACAGTGTAAACCCCAGAAGGCAGGACTCTGTGTCTGTGGCATATTAGGAACACAGAAATAATTCTCAACAAATGATTCAATTATTAAATTTTCAATTCTGACGGCACTTAAATGAATGGAAAATTACAGTGAGAGTCACTATCTCAAAATTTCGGTTTTATAATGCTATTCCTTTTAAGTGTGTTCTTAACAAATACTTTGACAAAATATATTTTAAAATCTGGAAATTTATAAACCTCTAACCTAATAACTGTATGTAAGGGCATATTTTTATACTTCATTAATATGTTACTCTTTTCTGATGTTGTAACAAAAACTTATGACACAAGATTTTTAAATACAGGCGTAGATTATGCTAAAATAATACTAGCAAAGGAAATACGTAAATTTGTACATTTCTATACACTGGGGTAAAACTCAAAGAAACGATCTTTCTGTTTTTTTTATGGACTGTGCCATGACGTCAAAAGTCTTGTCACATATATTGAGTGTATGTGTTTCTGCTAATTAAGTCATGTCATGAAATTTAGCAAAACAATCAGAGATGGAGAATGGGAAAGTGTCCACAGAGTAATGACACCAAAAGAAAGTTACTAAGAGCTACGGTGCTGTTTTGCTAATGTCTGCCATTCAGAATCCTATAAATCTAGAAGGGGAGGGAAGGAGAATAGGGAATTACATTCCAGTCCACCACTGGGTTTCCTGGCAACTTGGGGGTCTCACTGTACATCACAGAACATCATCATTGCTTCCTTTCCACTTTGCTTCACTTCTGTGACAACCCTTCTCCACACCCCAAACATGTATTTAGTCAGAGTTTATAGAGATAAACATGTCTCCTTTTCTAGCTCCAGGACTTCTTTCTTAGGCCACTATTATTACAATGATGATTAACCTGAATTACATAGCTATATACACATGTATCTGTATATACATACGTATGTACACGTTACATAATGCATATACAGACATATAGGTATATATAGACCTGCACACACACATATATACTCTTCATGTATATTTATAACTATATATATAGTTACAGTTATATATACTCTTTATGATTTTGCAGCTACATGACTCATTTTTTTGCTCTATTAGAAAGTTAGAAAATACCTCTTTTTCAGCTGATATGTTATATCAGAGCCAATAACAACAAAAAAATGATTTTGTGATTTGAGTGATTTCTCTGTGCTTGTATATTTGTAAAGAAATATTGTTCTGTAATTTCATTTCAAAGTTGACAGTTCTATTGCTGTCTGCCCTCATAGTACATTTACAGTTTTCCTCTATTTGATTTCTACTATCCTCCCTTAGCCTTCTGTCTCCCGTTTGCCGTAATGACAGCGAAAACCAGCTACTCATACAATTTTTTGCAGGCATCTGCTGTACTAAGTGAGGGAAAATAACACATTTTATGCATGACTGATTGCCTAAACCCTTTATTTTAGAGAAATAAGCCTCAAATGAGTAATTAATTTATAGCAATGAAACCAAATAAGTAATTTTTTGTTTTCAAAGAACAAATGAAAGACAATCTTATTTCCAAACATATTTTTTAAATCTAAAATGGAAGGCCAAGAACTGAATATATTATAATACAAGAAGCTATACTTTCGTCACATTCTAGGATAGTAATTAAGGAAATTATATAATTTAAATTTATTACAAAATACTTGTTTTAAAGTTGTTGTATTCCTTTGATCAGAAGAAAGGAATCACAGATATTTGGGGACATGAGTTTACCTTATTTGTATTAATTTATGCCTATTTTTTGTACTACCAGGATTGATATTTGCAGTTTTATTTACTTTTAATGGCTAAGAATTTATTCTTTTTTTGCCATTCATGTTTTGAAATACAGAAAACATTCATCAGGTGTTTGAGTAGGAAGCAGATGTCTAAAAATATGTAACAATGTTTACGAAGTATAAATTTAATTAACGGTTTAAGTATAACTAACAATTTTATACTTTGGCAAACAATTTTTCTTTGCTATATTCAATTGGCTAAATGTAAGTAATTTTCTTTAACTACAGGAAAATTAATAGGAAAGTTTGAAGACATCATTAAATAATAATCGTGCTCACACCAATTATCATCACTGTACTTTACAGTTTACAAGAACCACCTCAATCAAGGTGTCTCTCAATGAAACAAATCACTCAACTTTATTTCAGTTATAGTTTATAATGACGCATTGAAGTATCATAATATATTCCCCTAATTAAGAAATGAAGTGAGTAAAGCTGATGTGAAGCAGGGAAAAAAGAGGCAAATTTCCATCTGATCTACTTAGTTCTCAGGGGTACACAACCCTTCTCAGGCTCAGCCATGTGGTGAACTCTGGCAGGGTTCATTGCCACATGCTCTGTCCTACCACAAACACCATTAAATCCCCTCCAACTTCTTTGGTGAGCTTTGTTGCTTTCAAGCTGCTGGGACACTTTGGGGGATAAGGAGGAAGGCTCTGCTCAGAAGGGATCCCATCTCCTGTCCCCCTATCCCCTAGTGTTATTTTGTCCTCTATCTGAACTTGAATGTGCTAGTTATGAAACTCTTTTGATCAGAAGAACTTGAAAATCTCATCCCTCATCCTGGGATTTCACATCAATATTTGTGCCCAACATCTCAATGAAGAAGAGGGTCCCGATGCATCATTCTCTCCCCTAACTCTCTTTCATCACAGTTAGTGCCTTATTTGATGTGATTTCTGACGCTTGGGGAGTACTGTGGAATCATACTGATAAGATGGTAAAGAGCAAAATTTATCTTATTTTGGAAGGACGTCCACATAGATTTGTATGTTTAAGGCTACACATCTGTTTAGCCAGCTTATACTTTTAAACCTGCAGGAAAAAATAGCTGTCTGGCAAGACAGGATGTTTAGGAATGAATGAACCCAGTTTGTTTACTTAAATCCTACCTTGTTCCAGAGAGGATTTAAGGCAGCTGAAAAAGGCAGGTAAGCATAAGGAATAATGGTTAACAAATGATTTGCAATGGGAGACATGTCTTTTGGAAAAGAATGAGTCAGGTACACATTTTAGGGCCTATGTTATCATAAGGCCAAAAGGAGCCCTCCGTAGGCTCCCAAGGATGTTACAGGACCTGTGCAAATCTGCGCCCCCAAAAGGATGGAGGTGTCGGCAGATGGTGATAGCCACATTATTTTCCACACTCCATGTGTCAGAATATATGACATAAATTTTGGACCATGCTATCCACTAGCTATTCATTTATTGTTATGAGAGATCATACTTCACACTATTCACCTCAAGGTCAACGGCAGGCTGGAGAAAGAGAGATTCCAGTCTCTTTCTTATGTAAGGATGTTTATTCCTCCCAAATAGTAATGAATTGCCTCTCTCTATATTTAATCTCCAACCCTGAACTCAGCATTTGCGATAGGTTAGCCCCTGGTCAACCTTACCTATATAATTAAAAATTGACTTTTCATTCCTGAGACAGAGGTAAAAGAATGGATTTGATTCTTTTTTTCCCAATATTTCTTTGTGTATGAAATATGTTTCACACCCATAATTCTTCTCCTCCATGCAATGTTCTTCCTTTCACAATTTCTCTAAGAGACAAACAGCAGAGGCAGCAAGGTTAAGTGGACTTTTAAGTCACAAGATACTGAATCCATGTCTAACCTCACATTGCTCACTGCGCAAATGTGAGCAGCTTATGCAACTTCTCGGAAACCCGAGTCTCAGTATCCTCACCAGCCACTAGGATGATAATATCCACCCCACAAGATTATTGCAATAGTTTAAAATCCCAAAGAGTTTGAATTGCCTCTCACGATGCCTGGTACAAAGAAGATGCTCAAGAGGTATTAATTCCTCTTTCTCCTTGGGCTCTTCCCTCTGTGAAAACTTGAAGAGGAAAAAAACGTACCCTCTAAAATTAAGGCCACCTAAATATTTATTCAGATATTCCTGTATTTAATTATTTTCAGTATGTAACAAATTGATTTTTTTTTGTTTGTTTTAGTGGAGGCTTCATTACATAGACATGATTGATTAAATCATTGACATTGGTGATTTTTAAAAATTATCTTAAATTTTACATTTAAGGATTGTTTTCAGTCTGGGATGTAACTGTCAGCTGGTGGTAGCTGGCTTTAAGGTAGTCAAGTTCTACTGCGCATTTTAATTGTTCTAAAAAGACAATCAAATGGGACAATTTTATTGCTACCGTAGAAACTTGTACACTCAGGCTGAGAACTGAAATGTACCCATTACACAGTACTATTTCAAAGAAAGGTGATGCATAGGAAGGCCTTCTTTCCCTCTCGGCACACTCTCTCCCCTCAAAGCTGTTCTGCCTCTCCTCCCCCGAAGCAAGCCTCTTAGTTCAGTTGTCCCCTTAAATGAAGACATGAAGAAGTCTTTCTAAATTCTTCCTCTCTTTCCCTTTTATTTTCACTGTTGTAGATCAAAACAGTTACTGGAATTGTTTATTTACTGGCAATAAGGAAGAAAGTAGTAAAAGAATCACAGCTGTCTTAAAGAGATTGAAAACTATAAGTTTGGAAGTGATAACAGACATAAACGATTTAAATCTTTGGAAATGTCCAACAGTCCTCAGAAGAGCCATAGTAAAGGTTTCCATCTCCTCGTATTTCTCCTTTGGTTGAACAGAATTAACGCAAGCGTAAATAATTGAAACAAAAAGATGTTTTTTGTTTTATTGTATTTTTTTAATTCCTATCAATTCAATAGTACTGTTTCCTAATAGTTTCATTACTTACATGCAATATTTTAGTTGCATGAAAGGTAAATAAGCTATAGAACTGAGCTGGCCACTTAATCAGTCTTTCACGATATTGTTTAGAATTAAAAAATAATCATTGTTATTGAGAGAAAAGTGACATGACATTTTGGAACAGAGCCTACTTAAAAGTTTGGAGATGCTTATATTAATTAACGTTTCTAAAGGGAAAAAGTAGAATTCAGTGTTGATATCTAAAGCATCTTTACTTTCATTAGCGCGACAGGATCTCTTAGAACTGTGCTGTCTACTAGAAATATAAGAGCCACAGATGTAATTTAAAATTTTCTAATAGACATATTTTTAAAAGTAAAAATAAACAAGATTCATTTTAATAACACATCTTATTTACCCTAATACATCCAAAATATTATCATTTCAACATTCAATCAATATTTTTAAAATTACTAATGATATATTGCTTTTTGTTTTGCACCAAGTCTTCAAAATCTGGTATGTATTTTACCCACATCACAATTTAAATTAATATCTCAAGTGCTCAGTGGACACATGCACCTAGCGGCTATTGTATTGGACAGCAGAGCTCTAGAAATGTTTGCCTCGTCTATGTGCTATGTATATATCAGCTTTTTCCTAATCTTAATTGCACTGTCATATATTCAGAAGTTAAAAGTTAGTTGGAATTTTAGGTCATATACAGAGGGTGCCAAAAAACGTATATCCATTTTAAGAAAGGAAAAAAACTATTAAAATTGTAATACTCAATATACACCAATAGCAAAAGATAAATACAAGTCCCCTGTGACTTCTGCAATTACAAGAGGTGTTCAAAGTGGTTACCATCAGCATCCAGACATTTATGTTTACGGCGAACTACTGCTTGAGCAATGTTGACCAAAGTGTCCACTTGTATACAGTTTTTTGGCACCCTGGGTATTTATTTCTCTATATATATTTAGGGAAAAAATGCACACTTAGATAGCCAAATGCCCAAACACAATTTTGACTGATAGCTAAAAGAAGAAGGCCAGGTCATACTACAGAAAATAATGGGGTACACTTCAATTTAGGTCATCTATTTGAACATACCATGGATGCGTGGTTCTAGAAATCATAACAGTTCCTCTGCAGGGCATGGCAGTGACAGATACATATTGAAATCTGCTAAGTGTGGAAATTTGGGAAAAAAAAAGTGTATGGGAATCATAGAATTTTATAGCTCCAACAGTTCCTAGAGGATATCATTGCCAGCCCTTTCATTTTACAGTTGAATAAACTGAGGCCTAGAGAAGTGAAGAAACTTGCCAACAGCCACAGAACTTATTAGGAACTAAGAGAAAAAGAAACTAGATTCCTTGACTCCAAGTTCAGGCTTATTTTATCTTATGAATAATGAAAATTGATTTAGTTACTGGTCACACACTTTAGATGATTACCAAATCCATATTTCTAATCCATACTATTTCAGAGTAAGAGTATATATTTGTTTTGATATAAAAAGAGTATCTCCATTTATATTTAGAATTTTTTAAGAATAAAATTTAGCTCATTAGAAAACATTGCTACAAAGGTGTGAAATAATATAAAAGAACATTCCCAGAATTATATGAAACAAATATTTATAAATGATTGGTTAACAAACCCATCTCTAAAAGCAATTTGAATTTAGGGCCTGTCCTGATTATAACAAAATGTGTGATTTACTGCTTCTCATATCCACATGGGCAGTTTGAAGGTGGTGCATGTGATAGAAAGTGAAAAATCTGACAAGGCAAAGGCATAGTATTCACTTTAAATCTCACTTGCACAAAAGTTATATATTAGAAGAGTCACAGAGGAAACCGGAACCTACAGCTCTTTGGCGTTGGGATGAAACATGCATTCCTGTTTCACCATCCTTCACTTTATCAAGGATGGCCCTCTCTCTAGTCCAGGAAAAAAGCACATAATTTTAACACAGACAATTCTTCAAATGGTCTTTTAGATAAATGAAAAGAATTTCACTTTCTTTTTTTATTCACATCAATTCATTACTTGTGAATTTTTCTGCAAAAGGGGAAACGAATTGGACCAGCAGGTCTCAAAGTACGGCCGACGAACACTCAATACTGGGGTAAAAAGAGGGTCTGTGGACTTAGAAGTCTGTGAAATTCTGCTCTCTGTATCTTTGTCCTGGGCTCCAACACACACTTTAGCATAACAAAGGCTGCGAGAAGTTCTGTGGTAAAGAAAAAACTCTTCCCTTTGCTCAATCCAGATTTACTCAAGTTATTTGATCATAGAGATTGCTTTTTCTTCTACAGCATCTATAAACATGCCATAGAACTAGATTCCTGTGGAACAGGAAGTTAGGAAATGATAACATTGTGTATTTCTTTCTTCAGTTTGGGGGAGAGAAGTAGAAGCAACCATACAGTGTGCCAGACCAGAAGCATTGGTCCATGGAGGGCAACGAGGGAATATTTCCACCAACACCAGTGCATGAGGCATCTTGACCTTCACTTAGAAGCAAAGCATGGTAGGACACAGCAAGATCCTTTAGGTCATTCTGGGAGCGAAAGATATGATGCTGAATGAATGACACCATCACCTCATAGCCCACAAGCAGCAGCTCCGTTAGCACCTCCTCCCTCCCTCCCTTATGAAAACCTCATTCTTCTCTGACAGCCCACCAATTGCCAAGAAGGAAACAGCAATTTTTATGTATTAATATGTATTCATTTCTCCTACAATTGGAAAACATAATGCTATGATTCATTCTGATTATTCTCCAAGCTTATGTGGCAACACAGAGTGAAAAGTAGAGAGGACGTGGCTATAGTGTCACTCTAGGCTGTCTGTTTAACAGAGTCAAACGATTCTGTTTCATGAACTAGTTTTATCTTTATCACAATATTCTTTCATGCTGTCTTGAATCTTTCTTTCCCACTCTATTTATCTTGGTTAAATTCCACAACTTTCTGGCCTTGTTATTTTTACAGTCCCATCTCGTCCTGTCTAATTGGAAGTTCTAGTGTGGATCTGACTTAAACCTCTCTCACGTCCTTGGCCTCAGTCAGGCTGAAGCACCAAGAAGTTGGATTGGAGACAAGCTCTTTCCCTCCTCCTTCTTCCCACCAGTCTTCCAGTCATAGATCTTCATTGCCAGGTACAGAGAAAAGAGAGATGGACAAAGCAAGTGTCTCTTGTCTTACTGGGCTCCTGTTGTCCCTTGGCCATCAACACTGCCTGCGCGGCAGGCATTCAAATAAAGCTCTCACATGTGAACAAAGTCTGAGTTTCTCAGGCATCCAACAAGAGTCCCCCAATTGCACAGTTTCCTAAGGTGAGAGGTCCACTCCAGTTCAACCTCCTCCAACCTTGTGTTGGGATCTCCTTGTAGTCTCTTGCTGTTTGGATCCCTCTCATCCAGAGAGTATCCCTCTTGGATAGAATAGAAGCATAAAGGCCGAAGACCAGGCTCTTTTCTGAAGTGTGCCACTGACCCATGGGATAATCATGCTTTTAATGAGTTTGTCATTTATTGGGCTAATGCCAGCTTCTATAACAAATAAACCTGAAATTTTCAGTGGTTTAACCCAGTGAACATTTATTCGTCTTTTGAGTAAAGACCAAAAAGGGTGTCCTTGGTCAGATTATGGTGGCCTTCTGATACCCCAGGTCCTTCTATCTTATAGTCTGTCCTCTCCATAGCCCTGTAATTCTCAGCATTCAGCCTTTGTGAAAAGAGTGCAGAAGATTGCATGGGAGGTTTTTATAAGCGAGGCCTGCAAGTAGCACATAACGGTTTCCTTGACAGACCTCAGTCACATGCTCACATCTAGCTGCAAGGCAGACTAGGAATTATAGTCTAGCCATGTGCTTAGGAGGAAAAAGGAAAGGTGTTTCGGTGACTATATCACAGAGAGTTGTTCCACTCTTCCATTAATTTTACCATCTTATATGTCAGTATGAGGTATCATTCAAGAGGGTCCCTGAGCTCCTCTTCGCCCGTTAGAATAATGTACCAACCTTATTTCCCCCTTGATAATCAGGATAAATCCCACAATACAGGGAAATCTTTTTTCCTTGTTGACCTAGTGGCATGCAAAGCCCAATAACCAGGTGACAGTTTCAACATGCAATTAAATGGGCCCATTGCTTCACCCCTAGTGAAAGCAGTTTTCCTCTGTGTCATCAGATCTTTAAACCAGCAAAGCCCAAATCTGAGGGACTGGGAAATAAAAGATTTACAAGTGAAATTTAGATGTAATAATGAGAGCTGCCATCCTACCCCAGGAATCGTGTCTCAGGAGAAACTGCAGCATACGTTACTCACTAGATCAGAGCACCCTACAGGACAGTAACCCAATCTCACCACGCTATCTCCCAACTGGTGCTATAACTAAGTTTACAGTATGCCAATCCATTCTTCTTTAAGGCCAGCTGCTTCAGGATAATAGGATACATGGTAAAAATCAGAAAATCCCATGGCCATTCACCTAGTGCTTTGCTTTTTTTTTCTTTCCTGCAAAAGAAGTTTCTTATTCAGAGCAATCTGAGTGGCTTTCTATGACAGGAAATACGGCAGCGCAAGTCCATGGATGGTGGGTGTGGCAGCATCACAGTGTGCAGGGAAAGCAAATCTGTATCCAGGATAGTGTCTATTCCAGGAGGGAAGAGATCTGATAGAACTGACCGGCAACAAAGGTGCTGCCTCGTCTTCCCTACAGAATGAATTTTGTGGACAAGATAGATCATATCTGTACATGATGCTCCAATACATTCTCTGCTTAAGCTGAGGCTTTGACGAAGTCATAGGCAAACAAAGTCTCCCTAATCATGATCACCTTGCAGGGTAACTCAATTTTTCGACCCCACTGAGAAAATTACCAAAGTGTATGTTTGCAGACCTATGGACCCATTGGACTCACTGAGAGGTGGGCTTGACCCAAAATTCCTTATTCCTGTGGACTTCCAGAAACGCCCATTGTGACCAGTGTATCACAGTGGTGTCTGGGCCCCAGGATTTTCCTCAGCTCAGCACCAGTGTCCGTGTGTCCACCCCAACTCAGTTACTGAGTACACAGCTGCAATGGATAACCCCAGGAACAGAATCTCTAAATAAGCCCCAATTCCTGGAATGCAAGCATCGTAATAGAAACAATCAAGTGAAAGTTAAAGTTAATGAAGATCTCTCTCTCTCTCTCTCTCTCTCTCTCTCTCTCTCTCTCTCTCTCTCTCTCTCTCTCTGATAAAGTAAACCAAAAGCAATACTACACCAGTGGAGTTTCAGAGATATGCCACCATCAAAAGTGTCTCTCCCTTCCCTTGTACACAGGAACTCTGGTAATGGCTGCAAGTCCCTCAGGGAACGCTGGGGTCTGTAAAGGGTCTGATCTCAAAGATTCGAAACCTCCTCTTCACTCAGTGTTACTAGGTCTAGGCGTTGTCTCAAATCTTAGAATTTGGTTGTAGCTCCATCTCTCTATGAACTGACTCAGACTGCCAAATCTGGAGTTTTTCGGCTTTACAGATCAAGGACCTCAGTGGACTATTTCAGTCCTAAGATCCCCATGATCCATTAGCTACCACCAAAGACTTCTGCGGGTCACCCTTCTTTGATCACCACTATGGCTGGAGAGTCTGTTATGATGCCACACACACCTTGCCTCTTGAACTCGCACACTGCATGTTACCTCTGCCACCCCCTAACAACATATAGTCACTATGGCAACTAAGGAGCCCTTTTCAATGGTAACATTGCCGTATTCATCACCAGCCTGCAAAGAACAACTCTGGCAACTTAACACATGCCCAATCTAAAACGGTTCCTCCCTACCTGGTATAACACCCTTAGAATCCATTCCAAAACACATTCCTCAAAATCTTGCATTTTGTTTGTCATATGAGAGTCTTCTTCTGGGTATGATTTTATGGCTGGCCCCATAGAGCCTGCTGAGGTCTGGTGCTGGATACAGGTCTAGAAGCAATGAGGGTTGGTAAGGTGGGGACATGAGGAGAGCTGGCGTCCCCTTACAAGGTGACTATCCCATCCGGCAGTTACTAGGCCTTCTTTCAGCAAGACTGTATCAGTCTCAATAGAGAGAGGAGGGGCTGCTTTTTCCACCCAGGGAGACACAGAGAGAGATTGAGGTTTGGGGCTCTTCAGGTCATCTGAATCTTCAGTGCCTCAGAAGATTTTAGTGAAAATAGCTCTTTCAGTTTCTACTTGCAGACTTCTCCTCCCTAGGACTCAGACCTGAGTCCCTAAGGGGACAAAACCAGATGGCAGCTTCATACTGTGCTCAGAATTGTCCTCCCCATGTGATGGATGAGGTTTCATTACAGGTTCAAGCTTGTCTGCTTGACACTTCCCTCCCTGAGGACGATTTCTCTCCTGGGAGGCATCATTGGTACCTCGCGCTCACAGACTCTGGGCAGGCTGACCCCAAGAGTCTGCCAGGCATATCTAGACCTGCTGGAATCCCAGAGGTAAACAAACACAGCTCATCTGTAAACCCGGGGCCCTGCTATATATCTTTAGAATGAACCAGTATCTTGTCCACTCTCTGTTCAATATAATCAAAGACATCGCATGAAAATGTGCAAAGGAAATGTCTGCTTCAGATTTCACTTAGCAGGGTTGGCACTGAGCCTATAAATATCACTCTTAACGAAAAAGTTCATGATGTGAATTGGATACAGTTTTAAAGTTCATTTTTTTTTATGACAGTCTCTGACTGATTTTGTGCAGACTTGTTTTTATGGTCAAATCAAACTCGAAGCGCTGGATTACCTGCCAGAGAAGTTAAACGCGTTGGCAGTGACTTAATGTTTGCGACATGTTTATACATTTTTAAATTTTAGTTATCATGGAAAGTTTGCTTATTTTTTCTAACTGAATTAAGCCAGATTTGTGTATAATAAGGATGGACACTTCTCCTACGGTAACTCCATTGAAACTAAGTTACCAAGAGGTAATGTGGGCAACAGGGATGTAAATTCCACTCCCACCATGTGCAGAATTTAGAAATGGCTTAAAGGGCAACCTCACCAGATGGAGAAGATGAAAGGGGGTGTGAGGATTTTGAGATGAGATTACTATAGGGCTCTGCCATTGCTGAGTCCCCACCTTCCTCGGGCTGCTACCTTCCAATCCCAGTGGGACCACCCAGAGAGTTGTGAGATGCGTTTCCTGCTTTTTGGAGACACAACGGGGAACTAGTTCTTGCCTCACACAAGAGGGAGGGAAAGTAGGCTGTGGGCTGGGGTCGGAGAGAGGGACTGACTCTGATTGAGGTGACAGAACCGGGGCATTGTGCCTCACTGGGATGGGCCAGAGTTTGTCAGGATACGGGTATGTGAGTGTTTCCTGGGGACACATGTGGGCAAAATGGGAAAGAACTGGCAGGGCGTCTTCTTGGGCTCCATACAATAGGGCTGCCTGGAGAAGCAAGGCAACCTCGGCAGAAGGAGTCTTAAAGCGTGCTGCAGAATGAGCCCTCTCAGGCCATCCCAAGTAGAACCGTCTATGCCTGCAGTAACAGGCTGTAGAAGAAGGGCCAGAGGCAGGGAACCTTTGAGGAGCCCATCAAAGTGCCCCTGGAAAGTCCATTTTAATCATATACTTGAGCTACCTAGAAACATCAGTTTGAACAACTGGACAGGCCCAGAAAGCATAAAGAACTGTCCCATTACTTTCCCCTTCCACCTATGAACAACTTCACATTAACAAGCGGCAGAAAGTAAAGCTAATGAACTGAGGGCCAGGAGCTAGGAGAGAGGGGGTAGAAGAATCATTCCTTTTCAGCAGGAAGCAAGCTTGGGCTGAGGAGGGAAAATTTACACTAAGTCAGATTTGGTTTGATCCTTGCATGTGTAAGACACATCTAACCACTGATTGAGACGACAGCCCACCTATGAACTGAAGAAGACCAAATGTGTCATGGGCCCCAGGAACAAGCAAATATGATTTCCACTGCATGAAATGTCAGCAGACAGTGGGAGATAAAGTTACATCTTGATTCTGATCCTTTCCCCAGTTGTAATTATAAACGGACCATCACAACGTTTATCCTTAGTCTTCCTCTCTTTCCCTCTCTCTCTTATCCTCTCTCTCTCCCATCTACCTTATGGGCCTTTGTCCAGGACAAAATGTTTCAAGCACCATCCTACCTCTGTGATTTCCTCAGCCTGTGTTGCAGCTCACAAAATTAGAAGGGCTGATGGTGAGCAGAGGACCCTATAGGGTTTTATTTTTAATTTGAATAGTTGTTTAACCTATTAGAGTGACAGAAGGTTGAGAACTGATACAAACAACAATTTTATTATTTGTATCTTTTATTGATTGATTGATTGTTTATATTTAACAATGATTTACTATCATCATGGATTTTTACTTATAAGTACTGCTTTTAAGCCCAAGCAAAGCACCCAGCTGTCTGCATAGCCAGCCACCCAAAGTATGCTTTTAATTTTCGTTCTCTCTTAATCTGCAAAGTTACCCGCAAGTTTCCCAAAACTCATAGGTTGAGCTTCAAAGTCTACTGAACATATGTCATAATTTCTAGAGCAAACCCTCCTGACTCTAAGGTTATCTTAATATCTTCTGAATGGACTCCAAAATAGGAATGCATAAGGGGCAAATAGGGGCATGTGCCTTACTATTTAATATCTTACTTAGTCTTTTTCACTAAGGAATAGAAATTTGTTCTCTCCATCTCCTACCTATTGCACTGTATTTCTCAGCCAAATCAGCTAAAAATTTAAATAAAAATGGGGAGTATAATCCATAAGGGAGACCGTTACCCAGCCTATGTTTCATTTTGAAATAAGATAGGGTGGTCAGAGAGAGGGAGCCCTACATGTCACTGTACAAAGGCACTGAAAAACAGAGTTTACGGACTGGTGTAAGCTGTCTGGTCTTTCTCCAGTGAGCCCAGGGGCGGCCAGTCGTATGTCAGACATGGTTCAGAGGCCACAGTGTGAAGGTAACACAGAAGCATCTCATTTACAAGATTTGCAGAGCAAAGTGATTTTGGTAATAAAGTCATTTAGATCTATTATTGAGTAGAATGCAAAATACACAAGTATTTAGACAAAACTGAAGACTTCAATACCCTGTTTCCCCAAAAATAAGACAATCAGCTCTAATGCATCTTTTGGAGCAAAAATTAATATAAGACCAGGTATTATATTATTTATATTATATTATATTATATTGTATTGTATTGTATTATATTATAGTATAGTATATTATAGTATATTATAGTATATTATAGTATATTATATTATATTATATTATATTATATTATATTATATTATATTATATTATATTATATTATATTATATTAAATCTGGTCTTATAGTAAAATAAGACCGAGTCTTATATCAATTTTTGCTCCAAAAGATGCATTAGAGCTGATTGTCTGGCTAGATCTTATTTTCGGGGAAACACGGTACATTTCCCACATTGGGTCCCGCCTTTGTACCTCCCAGGACACCTCTGCAGAAAAGTTTGAGGGTCAGCGAGCTACCCTATCTGCAAAGCCATTAAAGAAAAGTAAAGCATCTCAAAAGTCATTAATTCATCAAACCTTCACCCCCGAAAAATGACCTAACAATAGCTATTACGTATCTACTCCTTCTGCATACCCTGTCATTCAATCTCCACATCAATACCCTGGGACCCAAATATGATCAGCCTCAGTTTAAGGAGAAAAGGCTAAAACTTTAAAAGGTTACATAACATGTCCAAAGTCACACAAGTAAATAAATCTATTTTCAGTCTCTATCTGGCTAATTCCAAAGCCCATTCTCTCAGCCAGAATGCTCCAAGTACCTCTACAAGTATGTAGTGGCACACTGGTTTCCTATCCCCACACTGACTGGAGAGGATTGCCTTGGACGAAAAAACAGTTAGGGATGCTGTGGCAGGTGGTTTCATGTCTCATAGGGCAACTGCAATGACAATCTCTCCTCAAACAGATAAAGTGCCAGAGTCATTTCTCTTTAGTTATAAGCAGTGGGAAATGTCATGTATGCAGACAGCAATCTGTTGAGCTATGAAAAGTGTCGATGCATTCTATTTTTAAAAAATAACTTCTCATGAAAACAAGTATTTTTCAGTTGATGGGAGCATTTCAAGATATGGAAAATTTCAAAGCACTTATCTTATAGAATTTATTACCAAAGTTTCAAGAACAAAGTTTCTTGTTCTTAGTTTTTCAGGTTTAGAGAGTGTGGCTCTAATTTTATTAGCAAAATCAAGGATCCTGTAAAACTGACCTACACCCTCAACAGATATAACCAGAGAAAAAGCTGTGAAGGGTTATTTACTAAAATCTTATTCTAGAGATGGTTCCATATGGTTCAATGTAGTTGTTTCTGTTTTGTTTTTTTAACTAAAAATCTATCATATATAAACAAAGGTGCCTAGCCAACATAAGGAAATTGTTTTAAAAGTTTCTATTAATTGTGTATGTTATATATTTCTTCTTTTAAGCAATTACACCATTCACTTTGGGAAGCTTTCTTCCTAATGATATTAACACAAGAAAAAGATGTACTGGCATGAATATGAACAATAAATACTATTCAACTCTTCAAATTAAAAGCAGACCTCAAAGCCGTCTTTCAAAGCAAGTATTTTAAATAACTTTTCTGTGAACTAAAGCTGGTTAATGACTTGGGAGAAAAAAAAGAAAAACCACTTCTCTGTCCTTTTTCTACTTATATCCAACTACTCTGGGCCAAGGTGTTCCCTGCTAATCATACATATTTTATTTTTATCCAACTTACTACGCATCTTAATTTAAAAAAGAATCCCATGCTAAAGTACTGACACAACACGATGAAAGTTCCCTGCGTGTGCAGTTTCTACTTTATGACAGCCTTCCTTTTATATAGTTCTTTTCATCTCTTTACTTTAAGGACTTCTTTTAGACTATAATTATTCTTGAGTCTCTGGGTTAACGCAACCATTAAATCTTGTATAGGTGGGTGATAAATTGGACGCTAACAAGTTGTACTGATCTGTTTCTCAGAGTTCTTCTCGTTTGAACACAACCACCATAAAGCAACATGAAGAACACAGCTCCTTTCCAGAAACCACACACACACACACACACACACACACACACACACACACACACACGCACACACTATACTGCCCCCAAAAATCTAGATATTATCAAAGATTGTGGGTTGTCTCTTGAAAATAATTTCTATTAGCCTCAGAGATTTGGAAAACGTTTCTAAATAAGGCATGTCATAGTTTACAAATTTCACATTTGGTAGCTTTAACAATTTCAAAAAGATTTTAGTCTTCTCCATCTCCCCAATGGGAAAGCATTGAATTTGGTTTTTCCTTAAAATAAACATAACATGGAATACAAAGGGGTTTTTTTTCCCCTATAAGTGAAATCCTGAAGTAAGATTTTTTTCATTTTCATTTTCAAAAATGACACTTCAGAACTTTATCAAAAATTCCAGAGCAAGCAAAATAAAGATTGTACCCAATTCTCTCTTTTCCTATATAGCTGAAGCTGCATTTTATAGATGTTTCAGTCCATACCCATCAAAAAAATTTCTGGAAAAAAATCTGTATCGAGGGCCTTTAATGCTGATCCTTTGCATCTTAATTAATGCTTGCCCATGACCTGAGGCACCGAGTATTGCACTTCTGGCATTATTTGTAGTTGGCTGAGATTCAATTAATTGAAATTTTTTGCTGTTGCCAGAGAAAATGTGAAATGCAGTATTTATAACCAGGGATACCTGATTTTTATTTACAGTCATCTGAAAGAAATTCTACATCAATGACAGAGCCGTACATTCTAAAGTCGGGATGTCAGAAACACCTGACTCTCAAAGGTGCTTTTAAGATGTTTAAAAACTGTATATACATATATACATACGTACAAATATGTTTTTCTTCATAAGAAGATAAATGATAATTTTACAAAAACTTTTCTACTGCGCAGTGGAAAAAAATAAATGCTTACATTAAGGTCCATTAATCTACTGCTAATCAAATAACAAATTCTGATGCCCCAGAGGAACTATAGCTGAGTTTGACAGTAGTTTTAGGACTAAATTATATTTTGGCTTAGTTTTAATATTCAGAGAAACTCATTTCATAATTGGTAAGTGTGCAAATATGCTGGCACGTCAGGTGCTTATTTTATTAGGAATAATACATTAGGAGATTCTATTTCCCCTGCTAGTTTGAATTACAGAGCAAGTCAGAGACATGCTTAAGTACCAAACATGCCTTTTTCTGCTTATGAAGTTTTCCTCTTTAAAGAAAAATAATATGTAGAAGAAATAGGTTTTTAAGTTGTTTAAGTAGGCTGCCTTTTATGATATTTTCATTTATTGTTTTTTACTAATATTAATTGGCCCAAAGACTACAGATTGTTATATGTGCTGTTCTTGCACTGCATGCAGTCAGCTTTTGGTAAGCAATGATATCAAAAGGAATACTGGTTGGTATCTATCGTCTGTTTACATAGCAATGTGGTGTTTTACCTTCTGTATCACATTTAATTTTTATAACAAACCAATGGAAGCTTGAACTCCACTGTGTCAACTGGCCTGGGCAGGCCCATCAGTGGAACTTCAAATAGGACATCCAAGGGAGGTCTGCTCCTAAGTCCATGTCATTTCCCAGACATGTACCGATCATTGCTTCATAGAGGATTTGAGAAATCTGACAATCGGTTTCCGCATTACAGAAACAAACTATAACAGGACTGAGGAAGATTATACTGTTGAGGAGAATAATTTTCCTAATAATGGTAGTGATCATTGATGGGATGTAAGCATTGTCTGCCTCCATGCCTCCAAAAGATTTCAAATTCTGTTGGATACTTTTCCCTTTTGTTTTTCATGAAACTACTGAGATAACAGGGCATATCCCAGGAAGATCGATTTCATTTTGTTTTTCTAGTAGATTATCAACTGCTTTCCAACATCAATTCTTTACGAACACAAACAATTATGGTTTATATTAATAGATAGGGAAAATTGGGATTCTAAGAAGATAGAAAAGTTGGTAATATATCAAAGTTAGATCTAAAAACTCGCTATCATTAAAATTTGTATTTTTGTACACATTATGCTCCATTAAAACGTCTTTTTCTGTAGCTTTAAATAATTAAAAGGCCATATTATGGACCTATTAAAAAAGTAACATCTGAGCATTCTGATTTTGTACCATGGAGTAAATGAATAGATGAATAAAATTGAAAAGCACTTGATGTGATGATTGTAGAACATGAAGGAACAATGCACAATTATTTTGAACAACTATTTCCAGGGGGAATTAGCTTTCCACTGGTCTTCATTGTGCTCTGCTGCCCCATCGTTTATAATTACACATGTACACTGTGACAGTACGATCGTTAAATTAGAAATTGAACTTCTTTGACAACTGCAGTAAACTTGACAAAGATGAATGTGATTTTTTTTGTTTGTTTCCCTTCTTCCTCTTTCACTTATTTAAGCATGTATTAATTAACTTGTTCTGGCAAGTGTTTAGTAAACACTGAACAAGGGCATTTCTTTAGTGGTATAATTAAAATTCCCTTTTAAAATGTTTTGCATGATATTTTATGCGCAATTTGACTCAAGCAAACAGAGGTTCTAATTAAAGTTTTTAAATGAAGGCAATCAAATTGATAAAACATCCAGCCTCCCCATCAAGCACATTGTCTTCCGGTCTAGTGTGAGTTTCACTTGATGGTCAGTTAACATTAGCCTGAATTAGCTAAGATGTCCCCACCTTCACAGGTCCCCTTCTACTTTAGTTAGTCTCAGGGAATAAACCTTTAAACGTTGCTGAACCACTTTAAGTTGTTATATAATATTTAGTCGATTAAATTTCTTCTAAGTTACCGTGTTTCCCCAAAAATAAGACCTAGCAGGACAATCAGCTCTAATGCGTCTTTTGGAGCAAAAATTAATATAAGACCCGGTTTTATTTTACTATAATATAAGACTGGGTCTTATATGATAATATAATATAATATAATATAATATAATATAATATAATATAATATAATATAATATAATATAATATAATATAATACAGGGTCTTATATTAATTTTTGCTCCAAGAGACGCATTAGAGCTGATGGTCCAGCAAAGTCTTATTTTCGGGGAAACAGGGTATTATACCAGGATATTATGAGAAGCATCTAATTTGGGTTATTAATCCTCTGCAAACAAAGTGTTACATAAAAACCCGTGGAATGAATGAAGCTATCCAAACAGCAGGTGGGGCTTCTATTATTTTTTCTCATCATAACTTAGTATAAAGGTTACAACTCTGTACATAGTGCTATCCTTTGGGTGAGAATAGCCTTGTAGCTTTTCAATGTCAACAGGCAAACGTCCAAAACACATTTAAAAATCTGGATCATCCCTTTCTGGCCATATTTCTGTGTGTGCATACGCATACATGTGTGCATGTGTGTGTGCAGTGGGAAAGGTGAAGAGAGATGAAAAGGAATTCATTTCGTCTGTAATACACTGATTGACCTGAAGTGAAAAATATTTTAAGAGAAGCTTCAAACTCCCCATCTTTAAATTATTCATACATTTTTCCTTTTAGTGATGCTATAAACAACTCCACAAAGCAAAGCTTTAAATACAAGAATTGTTGGTAATTAATAAGTGATTAGTAAATCAGGATCACTGATATCTCTAATGATCTTTTTTAATTAATGGGGATTAGAACAGATCCCTCCCAATCACTTTCTTCAGACTTCCATGCTCTCTACCTGAGCTGGCCAGGGGTGGGAGCAGAAAGTCATTCCCTCTGGCTCTGAACTGTAGAATTGAAGTCTGTTATCCTAAGGTAGCAACCACTTCTGCTTTTGTAAAAGTAAAAGCAAAATAAAGTGTAACTTCCATTCCAGGGGGAATCTGACTAATGCTGGAATTCACATAGCAAACCCGCTGGACCCTCAAAATAAGCTACCTTTCCAAGCTGGCTTTTAGTAATAAAGGTGATGTTTTGGTCTCCATCTAACATTCCTTTGTTTTCTTTCTTAATTTCTTTGGAGTTTGGAACAAATAGAGGAGGGCTACTTATCAGGTGCCTCCACTGAGACCCCAAAACTTGAAGGAAATTGAAGCACGAGTAGCAAGTCACCTGCCAATGTCTCAAGACAATAGTAATAATAATAATAATAACAGTAATAATAAGTGTTTATGCTGGGATACAAATGTGCAAACTAGCCGCAGGGCTGTTCTATCCCTCGGTTTTAGCACACCAGTCCTGATTTCACACAAGGAGGAACAAAAGCTCAGAGAGCTGGAGTAGCTTGCCTGAGATAATGTGGGAAATGAGAGCAAGAGACACAGCAAGACCGCACACCCAGCTCTTCTAAAGGCTCCTGTAACACCTTTGACAGCCATTTTGCTGATACTTATTGTACATTCCTGTGCCTACTCAAACCAAACATCCAAAAGAACTGGGCCTTTTCTTAATGACTCAAGGTCATCGTTATCAATATTCATGTGCTGGATTTCCTCCAGTGCTGTGCAGTATTGATATGCTCACTCTTACAGTCATTAGTCACATCATCATTAATTCATGTGTTCAATCATTCTTGCATTCAGTCGCTCACACATTCATCCATACATTGACTTATTTTACAAATGTTTATCTAGCGTCACTATGTGCAGGCACTCTTGTTGGCATAGGAACGTAAAGTGTCACTACTCCCCTAGACCAGCCCCTGACTCGGTCCATTCTGTCTGTAGTCCTGCCTGCCTTTTGCAGCCATTCTCCACGCCGTTCAGCCACCTCCTCTCACTAATGTTGGCACTCCAGCCTCCAGGACTCCTTACCCCATCCATCGAATTCATTGGGGATTTAGAAACCTGATGATAAATTTGTTCAAATTTTGTCTGAAACGAGAGTAAATAAAACCTAGATGCTGTTTCTATGAGCAAAATACAAATGAGATAGTGAATGTCTTGGTTGAAAGAGAAGCCTCTAGATTAGCTGGGTCTTATCCAAGTTCTGCCAACCAGTAGCTGTGCAGCCTTGGGCAAAGTATCCAGTCCCTCTAAGCCTGTGTTTCTCATCTCTAAAGTAGAGAATAAGAATGACGATCTCCATCTCAAAGGATTGCTGTTTAAGAGTGATATGTTTATAGAGCATTTATTCCATTACTTGGCATAGAACAAACATGGTTTGCTGTTCTTATTTAGCTTATATGCTTTGTGACAGCTGTTTTTACCTGTATCGTTATATTTTCTGGGGAGTCGTGAAGACTCAATTCTAAGGTCACAGCTATACTGAGCACTTATTGTGGGCAGCAGCCTGGCCTGTGCCTCCTCAGAGGGAGTTCAGGGCGAGGATTCTGGAGTCTGATGCCAGGGCTAGGATCTGGCTTCATTCCACCCCCATGGCATGACCTTGGACAAGTCACTCAATCTCTCTAAGCTTCAGTTTCTCATCTGCAGACATTTTAAGAATATTATCCACTGCACAGGATTGTGGTGAGAAGAAATGAAACCCTCTGGTGAGGTGCTTAGCACGGTGCTAGCACACAGGAAGTTCAGGAATGGAGCACAGCACATTTAACTACCGTTATTATTTATGAGTTAGACTTCATGTAATTGATAAGAGGCTTCGACATCACATCAGCAAAACTGAGTACATCCCAGTCCTCATAATGCTTTACACAGTGTGAGCCTTTTAAAATCATCTGTGAGACGCCACATTTCACAATGAATTAACAGTAAACCCAACCATGTGATTCCTTTAGCAATTTAATAAAGTTAAATCTGTTTTGAATGCCTCACCCCCTTCCTTATCTCCAGCTCCCAGCCAATACTCTCGGGCTGCCCTTTCATTGGGCTACTGAAGGGAACACAAACTCCTAGACATCATTCCCACTATGTTGCGAGTAGGTTTTGACATCTTGCAGGTTTGTTCAAGCTTCGTTGTCTTAAATGGCTATGCGTCCAGCGGCCGGAGAGCCTAACTTTTAAGAGTAGACAGTAACATGAAACCAAGTCTTTCATACATTTCTGCAACCTAGACATATAGTTTGCTACAGAAATGTTTAAAATTCATGCCATGAAAAGCTTATTAAAGGTGTAAAATGCTTTCTCTTCTTTGTTCTCATGAGTAAATCTAATGGGAAAAGACAGCATCTACACACCCGAAGGCCCTTAGGAGACAGGCAATATGGATAAAGGAATGAAGCAAGGGCTTTAAGAAAACCACAATGAAGTGAGAGGGCAAATGGCAACTGAATGGCAATTGACCACAAGGTGGTGTGTGCATCAATAAGAATCAGTGGAGAAGCTCCTGCCTGCTCTGCTTCGAGAGGCAGTTCCCTCCAATCCAGAAATAAAAATGTCACCAGAACTTCTGAGGTTGCAAGTTAATCCTGAAATGGGCATGTACAGATTAGCGACGGATTTCAGTTTCTTAATTGTAAAAAGCAAAACAAGAAATGCACAAGAGCCCAACGGGCCTGAGGATGGGCAGTATGTGTCCTCTGCTACGCGAGACGTTCTTTGATAGTTTAGGTGGTTGTGGCCATCTTAATCTTAATAGCTAAGACCTTACATGAATTCATTCATTTGATCCTCACAGCCAACCTATGAGGTAGTACTATTAACACATTTTTTGCGGGAAACGAGTAAACTCGTCATATCGCTTTTTATACCAAAGCGCGGGAGACGAGAATAACACATATTTTGCACCTCTTTTTAAACTAAAACACTGAAAGTTTCATAGAAAAATATCAAATAGATAGAAAGATATGAATATTTTACGGAAAGTCTAATTTTGGCGAGAAAATGTCAAAAAAGCCCCGCATTACGACGCGATTTGGCGGGAAAATGCCCGCTTACAAATTAATATCATCCCATTTTATAGATAAAGAAATGGAAATATACATTGGTCTCCTGCTTGCCCAGCCAGTATTGGGCAGGGCTGAGCTTCTAACCCAGACGTGTGGCATGCCACAGTCTGTCCTTAACCATATTCTGATACTTCCTGTCACAGCAGTTTGGACTTTTCCTCGTTTGAAAAAATAACATTGCCTTTATCCTCTTATTAAAGTTTGTGGGGTCTTTGTGACCCTAGAAAGTATTTCAAACCAACAAATACTCCTTGAGCCCAGCTACATATAAGACACCATTTTATGTGCTGTGACACATTTAAATTGACCTTCGTTAATGCAATGTGTCGAATATGATTTTAGAACGAGGGTAATACTGTTGAATAGCTTCATTTGGAAATACATTAGCTTGCAAACAGATTTGCAAATTATCCACAAATACAAACATTTACAAAAAAATCAGGCATCATTTGATGGCTGTTGCCATAATGATTCATTGGCACCAGAGAAATGCTATGTGATGAGAGATGCCAAAGCTGTTTGACACATTTCAGTGGAGTTCATTACACACACGAAACGGAACCAATTTTACTCAACAGTGACTTTGACATTTACAGAAAAATGAAATGGAGGTTTAGAAATGAAGACTTCATGTGAAATCGCTACCAAAAATTTTAAATTCATTCTATCCTTATGTCACCACTTCTAGAAGATCAGCCATGTTCTACAGACTCGTTTTTATTCACAGCAGGTGGCAATCTACTCAAAACAAAATTTCTTAGGTGATCAGATAGTTGATCTTGAACGAACGTAATTGGCTGTAAAACTCTTCTCTCAGAATAAAGAACATATATATGTTTAAAGATTTACTGGTCGGAAGACATGTCCCTTTGGCTTCACTCTGTTTAATTCATTCTGATAGCACAGTGCAGCTTCTTTAGTTTGCTAGGTTTTAATGGAGTAAATACCACCCTTGTCTCCATAGTACCCAAAGACACTGTTGGACTAGAGAGATTTCAGGCTCAGAGTTGGGATACAATAGGATCAGGAGAAATGTTACATCATTGTCAACAGTGAGCTGTTTTCTACTTCATTCATGAGCTAATGTGAGAAACTATACCACAATTTAATAAAGGATTTATGATACATATGCTAAAAGCATTGCTAATGGGGTATGCCGATAGGTTAGGATGACTTATGCATATATAATATATTCAGAAATGTTTTCTGTGAGCAGCATCATGCAAAAAGCTATACGATAGTATTTATATGCAACATTCTTTATTTGGAGAAATAATTTCATAACAGATTTTGAAACATTCTCTTACTATGGTAAATGCTTTAAGTATATTAATAATGTTGCTTTATTGAATGCTTACTGTGTTTTCAATGCCGGAGTTAAGACTTTGCAGACCAAAGAATAAATGTGCTTGGTTTCATCTGTAAGCCTAGATAGCATTATAGTCACATTGTACTCAATGGAATTAATCAAGAGTACCAGAACAAATGCATGCTCAGTCTGAATTCTGCAATTTTAAAGTAATTATACCGCTTTTAAATCTTTCAAATATTTACTTATTCATTTGTCTGTAAATAGTATAACAGAAACAGTACCTCAAAAGCAGATAATACAGTCGTTAGACTGTTGTAATACATAAGTCACTGGAGAAGCAATTCAGGCAATAGAGAAGTTTTCTAATCAGCATACCAATTATTTGCAAATAAAAGGTGATTCCAAGGTAGTTGAGGGAACTTGAAGACTTTGTAGCTTGTCTTCTCACTCTGTCTATCCTTATGAAATATTTTTGCATTATTAATTTCCAATAATCTAGGAAAAAAGGGTTTTCTAATCAAAGGAAAACTTCAGCCCAACTTCTGCGTTAATTATCACATATTCTAAATTGGTAGTACCTGAATTAATGAGTCTCAGGCTCCTCCTAAATAGCACGCATTAAATAGAAGTTGGACTTGACTCTGTACCCTTGTGAAAACTGAAGTGTATATGCATATTGGCTGCCAGGCAAATAAATGTTCAAAGTGTGCAATTATCAATGCTATGTGGGCCTTGCCTGCTATCCACAAACATCCTAATTACCTTGTATACATCACTAAAGAAAAGGTGTCTGCAAAGATTTAAACTATTTTTCCAGATCGACCACTTTTGCACCTCAAATTTTAGAGGGTACAAGCAATAGCCTATAAAAAATAGAAAGTGAAAAAAACACACAAAAAAACAGATCCCAGCAAAAAGAAAATAAAAAGTAGAGACATGGTCTACTAAGCAAACTTTTAGGCCCATCGCTAAACTGTCATTAGGAAATTTGAGTTTTATTTTTATAGAGTTTTGATACTTCTAACTGATTTGCTCTTAATACCATGAGGGGATGGAGGCAAAAAGGTATATTATCTACTTAGTTTTGCATTCTTTCCTCTCCCACTACCTAATCTGGTTCCTTCCTGATTGAATAACCATACCTGCTATTTTAAAATTCAGTGTCTATGTGTGCCCTTAAGTCTTTGTCCTTTTGGTTTACTTCTTGACATCTTCAAAATGACAAGTCCATCTGATTACTACCTGTCATGTGGTTCTACTGTATTTTGACTGCTCAGAAGTCAGCAGCTTTCCCACATTTCTCAAAGGTGTCTTCCTTTGCTTGAACCTACGGCCATACAGCATCTTAAGCATCCCGGTTTTTTTGTTTTGGTTTTTTTTTTCCAGCCAAGGTCATGCTTGGAGTATGGTTTTTGTTTTGCATTTCATGTTTTTAGATTAAGTAAAATAAAAAATATGTATATCATTCATTTTAACTATATCAAATTCTCATCCAATAGGACATTAGAATAACGTCAGCCTGTTAGTTACCAGATTAACAGTTTGTCCAGTACCATTTTACAAGGACAAAATTACACAGTTGAAGCTAGTTCTGTATAAAGCAAAAAGGAAAGGGTGAAAAAAAAACACATAGATTCTATGAATGAGTCCATGCTCCAGTGAACTTTCCTTTTTGCAGTATCCTTCTTCTTCATGCAGGCACTAGGTATAAAGAGTCTGCCTTTATCTGTTTTTACACTATTACTGTGAAATCCCCAACTGAAGACCACACAAAGGAAAACAAGTAGCAAATGGACTCATTCTGATTTTTAAAGTGCTTCCATTCTTTGATTTTAAAAGAATTTGACTTTCTTGGAAATGCTTCTTGAAAAATAAAAAAAAAACACATAATATTTAAGCCTGAGAGGAAACTGCTATCTGTTGCAGACTTTTGCATTGTGCTATAGATGGATTCTGTACATGCAATGAAAATAACAGTAACAATAACAGCCGTAATAATAATAACAGCTAATGCTTATTAATACCTAAGTGCCAGGTACTTTTGTAAGTGCTTTGCATATTATGAGTTATTTAATCCTTACAAAACCCTAAGAGGTAGTTATTCTAATTATCCCCATTTACAGAAGAAGCAGCTAAGGTACAGCGAGATTAAGCAATTTTCTCAAGTTCACAGAAACTATGAGGCAGAGCCTGGATTTAAACCCAGGCAGTCTGGCTCCAGCATTGACAATGCTAGTAATCACTAGGCAATCTTGCCTATTAAAAAGTATTAAGTAAGAATTGCTAAGTTATATATTCCACGGTTTAGTCTGCGGGAGTTTTTTTAACTATAGAATTTCACCGAGAAATCTATCCCTCCTAAAAGCTAACATCAAATATGAGCGGATCATAGTAATTTTAGTAATTTTTCATATTGAGTTTTTATCACGGACATACCCTGCCAGGTTGATACAAAAAGAGCTGGGGCATAACAAAATAGATGTTCTAACATACTTAGAAATACTTAAATCTACACCGCTTTGAAAGCTCATTTCCAACTAAGCAAAATAAAAGAAAAAGAAAAAAAAGAAAGAGATACTTGACATTTTGGTATCTGTGATATTAAAAAGAACTAATATTTAATATTCAAGTGGCAACAGCTTGTAGAGTTTGCACACAACACCCACTGGGATCGATTTTTCTTGAAAATGGCCTTTAGGAGTCTGCCTTTAAACAGCTGACACCTCCATTCTCTGCATCCTTCTTTCCCTGCCAGTATCATGGGGCACACTCCGAGTAGCAGCAGACGTGTAATTCTTCACTGCGGGATTTGTCTATGCAAACAATGGAGAACGTGGGAAGTTAAGAAAAATGTAATTTGCACTGAGTCAACCTCAGTGTAATCTCTACTATTAAAAATGAATAGATTTCTTCAGAGGGTTTTTCTCCATGTGCTCTCTCAGTCCCCTCTATGTACCACCCATGAGAAGGGAGAAGATCGCCATTACCTAATTGATCATCAGTCATTCCACACCTGTACCAAGGCCACATAATGACACGGATACTGTCGTCTGGCATTTTTCCAGCATGACTAATTGTCACAGTACTAATTTACTCAACTTTGGAATCTTCAACTTCCCCAGCCTGCTGTCAAGAAGATACATAATAATGGAATAAAGGCTTTAAAAGGCTGAACACTATGAAATATTTCACTTATAGTCCAACAGAAAGCTTTCACTAAGCCATGTGTTAGGTGACAATTACTCACTGCTGAGGGAAAAGAAAAAAAAGAAAAAAACTGGTCACAGATACATCTACCTGGTAGAATAATAGAAGAAAAGTGACCAAATCTTTTCTGACAGAGAGGAAAAAAATACTAACCAGATGACCTAAAACATGTTTCTTTTCTGCATTTATTTAGAGTGAATGTACGAGTTTTATTACTAGTCTACATTACAAAACACTTCATTGTTCCCTAGTATTGTTTAAGAAAATATTTTTCATCTATCAAATAACATGATGAAAGACTAAATGGTTGGATTCTTTTTTTCAAGAAATGTGAAAAAGTTTAGGATGGAGATATAGGCCATGTATTACTTTAATTAAAAAAAAGTAGTAAACCAGTTTGTGACATCTTTGCCAAGAAGTCTGGCCAGGATAGTTTTAAATGCTAGGTTGTATTCTTGAAAAATAATATTTGTCATGGAAAATTATTACCCACAAGTATAATAGCTGACTTTCTGAAATCCTGCACTGTGATACTGAGATATGTTTGGTGCACCTGAAAAAATTACACAGAAATTGACCAATTTTAATAAATAGGATTGGTTGCTTATGATACAAGTTTTGACATGAAAGCCAAGGATTCCCTAAAGATATTCAACCAAAATTTTTCATTTAATTCTCATATTCTATTAAATTCCAATTCTATACCTAGTAGCCATCCTATGGTGGTGAAAAAACGTTTCCTGCTCAAGTTTGGGAAATACTGGATTAAATATAGTCTTGTCGTCAATATTACAAAATTTCACTTCAGAAACTTCAGTATGCTAATATGCATTCTGAGGAGAAGGTATATGGTCTTTTCCACCTTATTTGATCCAGACTGTTCTATCAGCACATCTCCAAAGCCAAGAGTTTCAGTACAGGATATGCCTTGACTTACGCCTACACATCACAGGTACTCAATACATTCAAGTGAAATTTCAACTTTATCCACTCTCAAATGAATTGAAATTGTCTGTGATGTTCTTTGCTGTAGACTCGGTCATGAGCATAAACATGCAAACAGAATCCAAAACACAAACTCGTTTTTTTGAGCCAGATATCAGTGCATGGTACCCAGAGGTAAAAGAGTAGTAAAATACTCCCCTGTGGCATGTTGACCTACAACAACGCTATGACTTAAACTAGGACTTTTAAGGGATAGAAAAGGAGAAAAGAAAACAGCAGCTTCCTCCTTGGCCCTTGCTGAAAGATGGTTGTCCGCAGTTCAAAATGCATCGCCACCTTCTTTTTGCTGTTTTGCTATTCAAATTTCTGTCCTCTTTTGACGAAGCTTATTTGCTCTAACACTGAATTTTAAGCATCTCTAAAAATGCTTGATATGTTATTATTCTTTCCAGATATCCTGTGAGAGCCAAGCAGAGCACATTAAGGAAGAAAGGAGGAATGACACTGGATACAGCGCAGTGAAAAAAGACACGTCAAGGAGAGGAGTACTCACTGCCCAGACACTGGACCAGGTTATCAGAATGAGAACTTACCGGTACTTCTTGCTACTCCTTTGGGTGGGACAGCCCTACCCAACGGTCTCAACCCCTTTATCTAAGAGGACTAGTGGTTTCCCAGCAAAGAAAAGAGTCCTGGAGCTCTCTGGAAACAGCAAGAATGAGCTGAACCGTTCGAAAAGGAGCTGGATGTGGAACCAGTTCTTTCTCCTGGAGGAATATACGGGATCCGATTATCAGTATGTGGGCAAGGTAGGATTCCACTGGGCGCTTTGACATTCTGGTTTTAAAAGCCTGAAGAAGTTACTTCTAATAAGTAGATGAGGAAGATGTGAACTATTCTCCCAATACAGTAAGAATTGTTGCTTATTTGGTAGGATTTTTTTTTTCCACTTGAGTCGTTTTGGGAAGAAGGCTTTAGCAAGAAACTGAGAAGTGTAAGCATTGCAACAAAGAAAAATGCCCCAGTTGCAAATGAAACACCCACAACCTTCCACACAGGATTCTCATAAATCCTTTAATTTTTACTTTAGTTTGAAAAATATGGCCCAGCTTATTTTATAAAATAGGCTGCATTAAAAATAGGAATGGAGCGATTAAGTTGTAAGGAAAAGAAGGTTCCCTTTTCTCATTCTGAAAGCAAACATTCTGAGCTTTAGTCCTTTGGGCAGGTTCAAATTAACTACTTCTCAACACTGCTAATGACAGTGCCATCCATTCTCTGGCCAAAGAGAGCCCTTTGTCTTCAAAACCCACCGCTGCCTTAGATTTGGTGGTTGTTACTGCTGCTGCTGCTGCTGCTGCTGCTGTTTTGTCTTGTCTCAGATAATTGGCAAGAGCCAGGCATTTCAAAGCTTGTGATTTAACTGTGGCAAGGTTCACTAAAGAGAAAAATGGTTATGGAGAGGTGCTATTTCCAAATATCATCTGACCATTTTATTGGCTCCAGAAAGTAGAATGAGGAGGCATCACTTATGATAGCCCTTACCAATCACTGGAGCTGAGTCAGGGAAACAGCTGTGTTATCTTGTCATTGTGAGTTTCACTGAGATTGTATCATCAGCTACGTGCTTGTTGCAGAATATTTGCATAACGATGTTTAAAAAAAAAAGAAAAACAGGGATACAGGATTTTACTTTGCAGGTTCTATGTTCCATAATATGGTATTGATAAGAAAAATCATGGTCACACATCCTTTATGTAAAGAATCTAGGAATGAGCATAACAGAGGTGACAAAGTGTCTTCCATGCAAATTGCATAAATTTTGCAGATTCCAAGGGCTGCAAGTACACACTTCAATCTGTTATCAGATATCCCTGACTAATCGTGTGCAAACATTTTCTTTAAGTATTTACCACTATAAATGAAGGAAAGCCATCCATGGCTTGGGCTGAGGTAACCAGGCCTTGTTCCAATGAAGTGAATTATTAATGGGGAATAAAGTGGGAGAGGAAGTATTCCGTAAATGGAATGAATGGCAACACAGATCCCCAAGGGTCTAGTCGTGTATTAGCTGTGACAGTCACATGCTGTACGTGTGACTGCTGAAGAAACACAGTCCACTTAGCTGTACTTCACTCCATTTCCTTTGTGAAATCTGAGCAGCACTACATTAACAGGGTAATGGTTATAAAAATAATAATAATAATCTTATAATCTTTAAAGTACTTTCTACAATACACATAACATTATTTTCATAGAAGCTTTTAAAAGTGCTTTGTCTAAATCATTGATCCCCTCCTCTTTTTCTTTTCTGCTTTTTCTTCTCAAATTGTGATGACATTTTACATAAAATGTACCACATATTTTTAAAGAAAGGCCCGGCTATTTCAGGGCACTAGAAGCGGCAGTGTATAAAACCGCATAGGAATCAGTTTTACAATTATAATTGGGAGAGGTAATTTTGCCATGGGGAAAAGTCGTGAGCTATGGACTCAAGCAGACCTGAAGCTGCATCGGTATGCAGCCAATTGCCAGTTGTGTGGCCCGGGGCAGGTTATCAACCTTTCCAGGCTTTAGTGTTTTCATCTAGAAAATGCAGCAGCAATGCCTACCTCATGGAGTTGGAGTGTAGTTCAAGTGAGATGAGAAGTAGTGGCTGGCACACAGTAGGTGCATAAAGAAGTTGTATATACTCTATTAAATCTATCGGTAATGCATTGACATGGCATATTGATTTTTATGGCATTGCAAAAGTAACATGAAGTAACTAATGGATCTCTCAGTGGATGGAAAATGGGAGGGAAGTGGCAAAATCCCTTCGCAATCACTGCTTCAAATTTGATTAGTTGGATTTGGATATTGTATTAGCAGCAAGATAAATTTCACTACCTCACCTTAATCTGCCTCTCCCCCCATCTCCCTGGAATTATAACACATAAGAGAATATTAGCTGGAGAAAAAAGTCACGGGCAATAATTGAAGTTGTCGGAGTTGCAAGCACTGCTACATCAGATGTATGGAAGAGGTATTATTGCACTATTGATAAGGCATTTTCCGAAATCCGTCTTTGGAGCTATGTTTTTTCAACATACGAAAGGATTAGACTATAATGTGTTTTTTTACCACAATTAAAAATAGACAAAAAATAAATTTTTAAAAAGAGAAAAAATACATTTGGATTCCTCATGTGGCAACAAGTCGGTCCACTTTTAATAGCTCTGGAATAAAACAGATACCTGATGAGATTCTCCACATCTACAAGGTCAAGAAATTTTTGGGGGGAAAAAATGTTTTTTTCAAGATCAGGCTATAGCAAAGTTTCCAAAACTTTCTCGGGTCACAATGCCCTTAATGTCTCAATAATTTTTTTCATAGTACCCTTAGGCCGAAAGAAATAGTTAGGTACAAACAATTTAGTAAGCACTTGTGTTCTAGAAAATCAGTAACTGACAAAAATACACATCAAGTCACACAAAAAACTTACATTTTTACTCCATTCTTAAACAACTAGTCACTTCCTAATGGAAAGTGTGCCCCTATTGGACACCACACAACTTCTCAGATTCGACTCTGCTCCTTGGATGACTATCCACGTTGATTTTTGCACTGCACTTGGTTTTTATCACAAGTGCTGGGGGGAACCCAGCTTCATAAATACATGACATCATCGGAAGGAATATGGCACCACTTACTGTAGAAACAGTGAACTACCCTGAGCTAATGATTCACACGGTATCTGACAGAGCCCAAGGGCTGCCTTATTTCCCTGCAATTTTAAAAATATTTCCTAGTGTCACAGTGCGTTCCCTGCTGCACCCCAAATGCCTCAGTGCATACTCTGGGAACCATCAGATTATAGTTAGATTGCCATGTAAAGTTATACAAAGGCTAATAGAACCTTAAATTATGCTATTAGCCCTATGAAGGAATAGTTACAGCCTATCCTTGAGGCCCTGAAACTGAAAAGACTGGTCTCTACACATAACGGAATCGTTAACCAAGGAAAAATGATGCTGTTGAGCAGAAAGCACTTAAAGTAGAAGAAGGAAGACGTTTTTACGGTATAAGCACCTGTTTACATTGTATTTGTGTTCATTGATTCCAGTTATTTGGGGGTAAGTCAATAGAGGATAGTGACGATGGTGGAGGGAAGAAAACCTGAGAATGGGTGTGGGAGCAAAGGCCGATCAGGTGTCCAAGGAGAAGAAAAGATAGGCTCACATGAGCATCCGAGAAGCAGCAGCAGACAGATGACCACAAAGTAAATAGACAAGATCAGACTTAAAACTTGAACACAAGCAAGGGCGGTCAGACCTTTCTCCTCTTCCTATCTTCATGCTCCTCAGCATTTCACTGTGTCCTGTCACCAGCAGATTAACACAGAAACATGGACTGTGCAGGGCCAGAGAGGGATGCACTTACTATGAACGGAAGTGTGGGAGGGCAATTACAGCTGAAATACTGGCAACCCAAACTCTGATTTATGAGGAAATTTCAACACCTCTACTCACCTAAAATATGGTGGTAGGTAGGGGTAACAGGGTAGGAAGAAGTGGTTCTATATTGGGTAAGAGTTTGTGAGATTACGATACACATATAGATACAGAGATAAGGAATATGATTTTTTTTCTAAAATATATTACCATTTGGGGGCAACTTTTAGCTGAGTTAACAGAAGCAGCATCTGTGACACCTAGGAGTTAGATATGCAGAATCTTGGGCCCCACCTGAGAATCTGCTTTTCAACAAGATCTTCAGATGAACTGTATGTACATTAAAATTTGAGAATCGTTTGAGAATTTGCTTTTAACAATACCTTGTCTGGGCCTCATCTCACCCGAGATTCTAATTTAGTTGGTTTTTAATTAAGTATTTATGATTCCCATGTGTGGCAAGATTTCAGTACCACTGTCCTAGGAGATTATTATTGACAACAATTGTAAGGAAATGTAAGTGATAAAGTGGGCAGCCACAAAATATTATGGAAATATGAAGGAGAGGGCCAGCTGGGCGTGGGTTCAGCAGAGCTTCCTGAAATAGGTGATGACGTTGGAAGAACTTTTAAAGGAAGGGAAGGAGTTAGCTCACACTGCAGAGGGAGAATTACCTGCACTTCCCTATTAATTGGATGCAGAAGCCAAAGGAGAGAAAGCAGGAGGTTCAGAGATTTCAAGACACAAGTCAGGATAGTGAACATGTCACTAATGCCAGCACAGAAAACAGAAAGGGGTGCATATTTTCTTGCCAAGGGTCAAAAGGAAGAGTATATGATTTTATACAATATCCACCCAGGTTATCTTTGGCTTATGTAACATTAATAGAAAAATAAGAAGAAGCATCGTAAATGCTCCTCTTGCCAGCACTTCCTTGATGATGATTGGTATATAGTGTGAGATTAAGTTCAGTATGAAAGAAGAACACAGGTAGGTGTAGGTTAGATTTTGAAGACATGGGCATTTGTTAATATAAAAATGAATATATTTAATATCTCAGAACTATGCACAATTGTAGGCAAAACATTTGCATACTATCATTAAGTAGCCCACAGCAACACTTAATTTTCCTTGTCTCCTTCACTTTATCCTTCACAATGTCCTTTATCATCTCCTTCCACACAATGTACACATAAGACTAATCTCCATTAGAAGCATTCGAGATGCTTCTATTTTTAGTAGCAGACCAGGAGATCTGCTTTTATGAAATTCGATGAACTGTACATTTTCATAGATATTTTCTGCTGCTAGCTTTTTGGAAGCTGGTGATGGTTTTCTTTTGGGGAGCTTTCCCAAAAATTGATATGCTTTGCTTTGGTGGGGGGGGGGTTCTTATTTGAAACTCTAATGTACAGGTCTTCCTCATATGCCTTTGTCTTGAGTCTTTAAAATTAATATCTACACAATTCACCTAAGCCACTCTTCTTAGGATAATTAGACAGTAATGTTTTAATGGCCCATAAAAATAAAAGTTGTCAGCCATATACACCTTTATATGTTCTTATAATAACAGGATCCAAATTCAGTAAACGTGAAGCAATATTTTACACAGTCTGAAAGACCATTTAAAAGATGCTGTCATTAAAATACGGCTTTCTTATATTCCTATTATTTTTCTTTCCAAAAAGAACATAAACTGAAGAGTGGAAACTTCCTGGTGCTAATTTGATGGGTAGTTCAGAGACTCATTTAACCCCATCACTTCAAATAACAGCATCAGATTAAAGCGTCGTCACATCACAGCTAACATTTACTGAGCATTACTTGTGCCAGACACTATGCTAAGTACTTCAGGCGTATTATCTCACTGGACCCTCACAGCAACCTTAATACCCAGATATTTTTCATACCCCTATTTTACAGATGAGTAAACTAAGGCTCAGAGCATTCAGGTATTTGAGCCCAAAGTCTCACACTGTTAGAATTTAGCAGTCGGCCTCTGCATGACCTTATGACCTGCATGACCTGCTCGATTATATCCCCACTCTGTACACCCACTACTTCAAACAGCCATTGAGAGGCACAAATGAAAAATCAGACACAGAACATCCTTTGGTGTTCAATGGCTGCGCTCAACTTGATACCACAAATACCTACTGAGAACCTGCTGTGTAAAAAAACCCTGGAGTGGAGAGAAAAAAAATTTTTTAAAAAAAAGACTACTTTTAAAGAGCTACACAAATATGTTTGCATGAATACATTGCACATTCCTTTTACTTTTTCTTGATTTTTAATTTCCAGAACACATCAGTGATATTCAAAATGATTACATGTGAGTATTTTAAAATTAGATATGCAGTTAGTGGTCTTTTTGATCATCACGATGAAAAAGTGTCTTTTCTTCTCATTTCCCTTGATAACCTCTAAACTTCTGTTCTAATTCAATGACCTGTAATAATCTTTTCTCCCTGAGTCAGGACAAGTGCCTTGGGCACATCTTTCTTCTATATCCTTCACATTTAATGCCTCGCTATTTAACATTTTTTATATTTCGACTGGTTAGTGTATTTAAAAGAACATGCATTCACTCGGTTGTTGAATGTACTTTTAAAAAATGTGTCAAGAACTTCCCAGCTGCCAATACTGGCAGTACTCCCCATTTTCTTTCCACTGTCGGCCAACTGATTTCACTTCCTTGATGACAAAAGCTTCAATTTGCTATTTGATGCTAAGAAAATGTCCCATGTTAACAGCAATTCTCTTTCTGTGTCTTAAACTTCCCTCTATGCACAGTCACTCATGTGGTGAGCAGAACAGTTAGAATATCTGACCTTGGTCGTAAACCCAAAGACAACTTTCCACTGCCTGGGTCACAAGAGTAAAGTATAGAAAGCCAACAAGGACCCAATCCGGAATCCTCCAACTTCCAAGTCATTATGCCTATAGAATCCTATGTCCTTCTCCTTATAATTCAATTTATTCAACAAAATGGAGGGATGAAGGTGAATAAAAAAGTGTGAAGGGTTCAGACCCTTTTTGCTCCCACTGAGTTATTTTACCTTCATGTTCCACAAGTCAAACAGAGCTAGAGGTTGTTGGAAGGTTACAGAAACAATACATGCTCATTCTAACAAATCCCCCCAAATCTGACCAACGGACATTGTTCAGTATTTCTTTACTGATTGCCTTAATTTGTTTGTACTATTATTAAACCATGTAATATTTGATTTGCACCAGAGTTCTTCATTGTTTGTTATATTATGGGTCTGCCATAGTAGATGGAAATATAAATATGCAGAATGCCAACATCTTCATTTATATATCTTTTAAAACCAAAATCCCTAATTATCATTTTGACTGAAATTTATTTCAAAAATCAGATAAAAATCCCTGACATATTGGTACTCAATGGTCAATATTTTAAACCACGATTTTTTTCATTTCCATTGATAGGAATGACATAATAGTATATTATCTTAAATATGAGAAGACAAGTACATATTGTAACCAGAATTATAAATTTAACTTTTAGAGGACCCTACCTCTCTGGTCAAAATTAAAGATATCTTCCTAATCCTCTACCCTCTTTTGCCAAAAATAAAGCGGTTTTTGGTAGGGGTCCTGCTTTTCATAACCGTCATCAAATTTAGAGATTAGGTTTAGATGTTATTGTGTCATTGGAAACTCAAGGAAGCATCTTTTTTGTGTAGATGTAGGCTGCTGGTAACAAGCCCCACGTTCCTATGAGCTTTCATGTTGTCAGTTATTAAGATGACAGTGTAATATAATCCTCCTGGGCATGGTAAGTATAGCAATATTCTTTGTATACCTATCTTTCCATCTGGAATTGAAGAAGATGAAAGTACAGAATTCCCCCAAAGAGACTAAGAAAAAGATTGTTTTTTTCTCATTGACATTATTGATAAATAAGTAAAAGTAACAAGCATCCTCAAAGGTGAATGTGAGGCAGCAAATTTGAAATTATGCGAACTGGACTAAGAAGAAAAGAAGCATGCCAAAGTATTTCACAGGAAAAATATTTATAGTTTCTTCCAGTTTTCCATTCACAGAGAATACATATACACAAGAAAAGAGAGGCATTTTAAAAGATTAAAATGTATACATGTGTGAAATATATGAATAAATATTTTAGGTGAATTGGTGTATTTCAGAAGACCTGAGGGCAGTAAGAAAGGCACAACAAAAAACTTGAAATATCATTCTGGATGTGGGATTTAAAGCTGACTAGAGGAACGGAGATTGGAGTTAAGAAGGCAATTGAAGAAGTTATCTCGGCTATGGCATTTTCGAATAGATTTGGAGAGAAAATGCCTTTCGTTCATTCGACAATTACTCACCAGAGTGTAAAGTTAATAGCATAAGCAGCCTGCCTACGTTTGAGCCCCAGTTACACTGCAACTACCTGGGTAATATTGAGGAAGTTATTTAACCTCTTTGCCCTCTATTTCTTCAACTGTTAAATGAAGGCAGCAATAAAGTCATTGAGGTGAGGATTAAATGAATTAATACACAGAAAGGGCTTAGAACAGAGCCTGGCATATCATACTCACTAGTAAAGAACTAAAGGAAGACCGACCAGTACAGGGCGCAAAGGAGCCCTGCTATCGAGTGCACCTCTGAAGAACGGGAAAGTGAAGAGAAGGAAGAACCAAAGCCGATGATTCCATCAGCTCATGTTTTGTCTCCTTCTGTGAAATCAAGTATTATGGGCCAGAAGATGGTGCCCAAGCAGCTAAGCCATCTGCAAATACGATTAACCAACTGCAACTCAGAAGTAAGTGTATATAAAGATATGAAGTTTTCTTTTTTATCCCAACCAAGCAAAAAATGAAATGCACTCTACATTCACGTTATTTGATGATCTGGATAACTTTTGTAGATCCTCCTGTTCAGGTTATTTATCATTTTATTTTAAAACATCATCACTTTACACCACAATTTGGAGTTTATATTATTTAAAGTGCTGTGAAATGTTGAGTCTGGTTAGGTCTTGTTTATGTATTTACTTATTTATTTATTTTTTAAATTAAAGTTTATTGGGGTGACAATTGTTAGTAAAGTTACATAGATTTCAGGAGTACAATTCTGTAATACATTATCTATAGCTCACATTGTGTGTTCACCACCCAGAGTCAGTTCTTTTTCCATCACCATATATTAGACCCCATTTACCATCTTCTAGAGTGCCCCCCTTACCCATTGGTAACGCCTAAAGGGTACCTCTATGTCCAAGAGCTTTTGTTCATTCATTTGTTTGTCTTGTTCTTTTGTTGTTTTCAGTTTTATATACCACATATCAATGAAATCATATGGTTCTCTACTTTTTCTTATTTTGCTTAGCATAATAATCTCAATATCCATTCATGTTGTCAAAAATGGTACTGTTTCATCTTTTCTTACTGCCAAATAGCATTCCATTGTGTATATATACCACAACTTCTTTATCCATTCATCTATTGAAGGACATTTTGGTAATTTCCATGTCTTGGCCACCATACTTAAAGCTGCAATGAACATTGGAGCACACATGTCTTTATGGATAAATGTTTTCAGATTTTTTTGGGTAGATATCCAGGAGAGGGATTGCTGGGTCATATGGTAATTCTATTCGTAATTTTTTGAGGAACATCCACACCACCTTCCATAGCGGCTGCACCAGTCTGCATTCCCACCAACAGTGTATGAGGGTTCCTTTTTCTCCACAGCCCCTCCAACACTTGTTACTATTTGTCTTGTTGATGATAGCCATTCAAACTGGGGTGAGGTGATCTCTCATTGTGGTTTTTATTTGCATTTCTCTGATGATTAGTGCTGTGGAGCATTTTTACATATGTCTATTTGCCATTTGTATGTCCTCTTTAGAGAACTGTCTCTTTAGGTCCTCTGCCCAGTTTTCAACTGGGTCGTTTGTCTTTTTGTTGTTCAGTTGTATGAGTTCCTTGTATATTTTGGATATTAGCCCCTTATCGGAGGCACTGTTTGCAAAAATCTTCTCCCATTCAGTTGGTTGCCTCTTTATTTTGTCGATGGTTTCTTTTGCTGTGCAGAAGCTTTTAAGTTTGATATAGTCCCATTCATTTATATTAGCTTTTACTTCCCTTGCCTTTGGAGTCAAATTCATAAAATGCTCTTTCAAGCCAAGATCCATAAATTTATTACCTATGTTTTCTTCTATGCAGTTTACTGTTTCAGGTCTTATGCTTAGATCTTTGATCCATTTTTAATTAATTTTGGTACATGGTGACAGATAGCGGTCCAATTTCATTCTTTTGCACGTGGCTTTCCAATTCTGCCAGCACCATTTATTGAAGAGGCTGTCTTTTCTCCATTGCATGTTTTTTGCTTCTTTGTCAAAAATTATCTGTCCATATTTATGTGGATTTATTTCTGGGTTCTCAATTCTATCCCATTGATCTGTCTGTCTGTTTTTCTGCCAATACCATGCTGTTTTGATTATTGTGCCCTGTAGTACAAACTAAAGTCAGGAAGTGTGATACCTCCAGTATTGTTCTTTTTTCTTAGGATTGCTTTGACTATTCGGGATCTTTTGTGGTTCCATACAAATCTGATGATTTTTTGTTCTATTTCTTTAAAAAATGCCATTGGGATTTTGATGGATATTGCATTAAATCTGTATACTGCTTTAGGTAATACGGCCATTTTAACTATGTTGATTTTTCTAATCCATGAGCATGAATGTGTTTCCATTTCTTTGTGTCTTCTTCAATTTCTTTTTTAAATGTCTTATAGTTTTCAGCATATAGGTCTTTCACATCCTTGGTTAAGTTTATTCCTAGGTATTTTGTTCTTTTTGCTGCGATGCAAAAAGAATTGTTTTTTTTGGTGTGTGTTTTTTTCCGGAGATTTCATTGTTAGTATATAGGAATGCAATGGACTTTTTACGTTGATTTTGTAGCCGGCAACTTTACTGTATTCATTTATTGTTTCTAATAGCTTTTTGGTTCAGTCTTTAGGGTTTTCTATATATAGCATCATGTCATCTGCAAAGAGTGACAATTTAACTTCTTCATTCCCATTTCTCTTGCCTGAATGCTCTGGCAAGGATTTCCAACACTATTGAAAAGCGGAGGTGCTAGGGGACAGCCCTGTCACATTCCTGAACGTAGAGCAAAGGGCTTCAGTTTTTCACCGTTAATTATGATATTAGCTGAGGGTTTGTCATGTATGGCCTTTATTATGTTAAGGTATTTTCCTTCTATACCTATTTTATAAAGTTTTAATCATAAATGGATGTTGTGTTTTGTCAAACACTTTTTCTGCATCAACTGATATAATCATATGATTTTTCTCCTTTTTTTTTTTTTGTTTATGTGATGTATCACATTAATGGATTTGCATACATTGAATCATCCTTGTGCCCCTGGGATGAACCCCACTTGGTCATGATGAATAATCTTTTTAATACATTGTTGCATTTGATTTGCTAGAATTTTGTTTAGGATTTGTCATCTGTATTCATCAGATATTGGTCTGCAGTTTTCTTTTTTGTGTGTCATTCTTACCAGATTTTGTTATGAGGGTAATTTTGGCCTCATAAAATGAGTTAGGGAGCAATGTCTCTTCTTCAGTTTTTCCAAAGAGTTTGAGTAGGACAAGTATTAGATCCTCTTTGAAGATTTGGTAGAATTCACTAGTGAAGCCATCTAGTACCAGACTTGCTTTGGAGAAGGTTTCGAATGACTGATTCAATTTCCTTATTGGTGATCGATCTACTTAGATTTTCCAACTCTTCATGATTCAGCCTAGGAAGGCTATGTGTTTCTAAGAACTTGTCCATTTCTTCTAAGTTATTGAATTTGGTGGCATATAGCTATTCTTGGATGATCCTTTGTATTTCTGTGGCATCTGTGATAACTTCCCCTCTTTCATTTCTGATTTTGTTTATTAGTGTCTTTTCTCTTTTTATCTTAGTGAGTCTAGCCAAGGGTTTGTCAAATTTATTGATTTTTTCAAAGAACCAGCTATTTGTCACATTAATTTTTTCTATTATCTTTTAGTTCTCTATTTCATTTGGTTCTGCTCTGATTTTTATTATTTCCTTTCTTCTGCTGACCTTGGTTTTCATTTATTCTCTTTTTTTGAGTTCTTTAAGGTGTAACGTGAGGTTATTTATCTGGGATTTTTCTTCTTTCTTGAGATAGGCCTGTAATTATATAAATTTCCCTCTTAAAACTGCTTTCACTGCATCCTAAAACTTTTGGTAGAATACATTTTCATTCTCATTTGTTTCTGTGCATCTTTTGATGTCTCCTCTTGTTTCTTCTTTAACCCAGTCATTCTTTAAAAGTATGTTGTTTTATCTCCACATATTTGTGATTTCTCCTGCTTTCTTTTTGCAATTGTTATCCAATTTCAAAGCCTTGTGATCAGAGAATATGCTTGGTATGATTTCAATCTTCTTAAATTTGCTGAGGCTAGCTTTATGTCCCAATATATGGTCTATCCTTGAGAACGTTCCACGTACACTAGAAAAAAATGTATGTCTGATGTTCTAGGATGAAGTGCTCTATAAGCGTCAATTATGTCCATTTCATCTGTGTCATTGAGGGCTGCTATTTCTTTAGTAAATTTCTGTTTGGATGATCTATCCATAATTGTCAATGATGTATTTAGGTGCCCTGTTATAACTATGTTTCGGTCAGTTTCTCCCTTTAGTTCTGTTAGTAGTTGCTTCATATATTTCAGAGCTCCCTGATTGGGGGCATAAATATTGATGACTGTTATGTCTTCTTGTTGTATAGTCCCCTTTATCATTATGAAATGTCCATCTTTGTCTCATTACCTGTTTTATCCTGAAGTCTGTTTCATCTGGTATCAGTATGCCTACACCTGATTTTCTCTGGATACTATTTGCTTGGAGTGTCAATTTCTACTCTTTGACTTTGAGTCTTTGTTTGTCCTTGTAGCTGAGATGTGTCTCTTGGAGGCAGCATATGGTTGGGTTTCGTTTTTTGATCCATTCTGCTATTCTGTGCCTTTTTATTGGTGAGTTCAGTCCATTTACATTTAGAGTGATTATTGATACTTAAGAATTTCCTATCATTCTATCTTTGGTTTTCTGGTAAGACTGTGTCTCCATTGTTTCTTTGCCTTTTGTTGTTGTCTATTATTTCTCTGTGGTGGTATTCTATGATGTTTCCCTCTGTTTCTTCTTTTATTATGTTATATATTTCAGTTCTGGATTTTTTTTGAGTGGTTACGATTAAGTTTATATAAAAGAAAGTGTGATATTTAGAGTATTCCATTTTCTTCAGCATGCTTACTTTTTCCATTTTCATATTCCTGTTCAGGCCTTTATTCTCCCACCTTTTATGTTTTGGTTGTCACAAATTATCCCTATTTATGCTAGTCAAATAGCCTCCTTCAGTATTTCTTGTAGTGCAGGTCGTGTGTCAGAAAATTCCCTGAGCTTCTGTATGTCTGGAAAGGTCTTTATTCCTCCTTTGCATCTAAAGGATATCTTTGCTGTATATATTATTCTTGGTTCATAATTTCTCTCTTTCAATAGTTTGAATATTTGATTCCACTCCCCCCTGGCTTGTAGAGTTTCTGCTGAAAAATCTGATGATAATCTAATGGGCTTTCCTTTGTAGGTTACCATCTTCTTTTCCCTGGTGCCTTGAGGATTCTTTCTTTGTCGTTAATATTTTACAGCTTCAATGCAATGTGCCTTGGAGGAGGCCTATTGGGTAATCAGGTGTTCTATTTGCTTCTTGGAGTCGAGAATCCAGTTCTTTCCACAAGTTTAGGAAGTTCTTGTCAACTAATTGTTTGAATATACTCTCTGTTCCCTTCTCCCTTTCTTCTCCTCTGGTATGCCCATTATTCTTATATTGCTCTTTCTGATGGAGTAAGAAAGTTCTTGCAGAGTTCTTTCATATTTTTTAAGTCTCAAGTCTCTTTCTTCTTCCATCCGTGTCATTTCCAGATTTCTATCTTCAATGTCACTGATTCTTTCCTCCATCTGGTCAACTCTACTACCTAAACTGGCTATTTCATTCTTCATTTCTTTTATTAAATTCTTAATCTCCAGAAATTCTTTTTGGTTCTTTTTTAAAATTTCAATCTCTTTGGTAAAATGTTCATTTTGTTCTTTAATTGTGTTTCTGAGTTCATTAAACTGCCTCTCTGTTTTCTTGCATCTCATTGAGGTTTTTAAGAACTAAAATCTTGAATTCTCTGTCATTTAAGTCACATATTTCCATGTCTTTAAGTCCATTTTATGGAGACTTTCCATTTTCTTCCTGAGCTGTCTTGCTACCTTGGTTATTCATGGCAATTAATGATTTATTATTTCTCTTCCTAGACATCTACAGGAGTGGGTTCTGCAACAGGTTGATAGAAAGAGGTCTTTCTTTTGTCTTCCCATAGGTGTTGGTAGACTGTTTTATTTTCTTTCCGACTGCAGCCTTTTATTCTCTCTCACACTGTAGTGTTATATTTTCTCTGCACTATTCCGGCTTCTCACACAATGGGGGCAGGGAGGAGTGGGCTTCTCCTCTGTGAACAGTTCGCCTGGGTCTTGGGCACCACCTCCATGGGAGGATGTGGAGAGCTTCTGAAGTTCCAAAGCTCTTCCTGCACCAGATTCAGAGCCCATGTGATTCAGCAGCTCTATTTACTCCTGCAGGGATCTCTCCTGATAGGTGGGTACAGGGGCAGGGTGGGTTGTGAGAGGTGGCCCAGAGCAATGGCGGCCACCACCACCACAGCCAGTCCTGCTTCCACAGCACCCTCCCCTTTGCTGGAACTAGTTGGGCTGCGAGTCCATGTCTGTGGATCACAGTTCTCAGAACTGCAAATATTCTGTTCTTTTGATCTGACACTGCTACTGTTCTGCTTCTAGCACTGGGCAGGCGGGGGCGAGGTGAACTCTGGGAGGGTAAGGAGGGGGCAGCTAGTCTCAGTACCTAAGGCTTCTGTTCTCTACTTGGCAGTGAGGGCTTAAACCACCGTTTTCAGCCTTTTTCCCTCAGTCTTTGCTCCGAGGTCTCTGCCATGAGCATTGGGTTCAGCCGTGTTATATGCTGTCCCCTCAGCCCTGTGGGCCATAAGCGGAGCCCTAGCAGTCCAAGTTCTTCCTTCTCCTGAAGCTGTGGCAGCTCCGGAATGCAGCGAGCTCGGCGCACCAAGCTAAGCCAGCATCCTGCCCCCGCGCATCCCTTCCTTTCTCTCTACACTTCTCCCTTCCCGCCTCCCCTGCTTGTGCAATTTGCCCAACTTTAGATGATTTCAGTAGTGCACATCTTAGTCTTGCCTGTCTGCTGCACAGGGGGTCCTTTGTGGAGTTATAGTTGTTCAATTTGTTGCAAATTCCAGGGGAGATTTCAAGAGGCCCACCTCATGCCGCCATTTTTATTGGCAATTCTATTCATTTTTTCATTAAATGTTTAATGCGTCCAACAATTCCAAAAAAGACTATTGTACTTCAGGTACACTAATATTTTAAGTTGATATTATCATAGTTAATTTGGAATAATATTATAATCTCCTTAGATTATTGAACCAAAGTTTTATGGTGGGAAAATTACTCTTGATTCAATTGTTTAATTACCATGATTGCTTTAATTTTTTAGAGAAAATTAATGAATTTCTTGTTTAAGGTTGAACTTTGACCTTCAATATATTAAGTAGTGTTTTATATTGGGTCCCAGAGCTGCTCTTTCAATTAGTACTTTAGACATTGAATTTAAATCTTCGAATATTTACATCTTTGTAAACCCTAGACTACACATCTTACTCATCTTTGTATCCTTAAAGGTGCCTACCACAGATTTTTGTACATAGGAATTAAGTAATTCCAAATTATAAATTACTTGAATTAAGTAGCAGTGACTACAAAAGATAAAAATATGCTGTGTTATCTAAAAAAGTGCCTCCCAATATATTGATGCAGATGGTTTCACATGGATATCATTAATAGTGCCTTATGTCATTGGATTGACAACTGAAAATCTAAGTCTTTAATGTTCAACAAACAACAAGTGTTGGAGAGGATGTGGAGCAAAGGGAACCCTCGTGCACTAATGGTAGGATTGCAAATTGGTGCAGCCACTATGGAAAATAGTATGAAGGTTCCTCAAAAAATTAAAAATAGAACTACCTTATGACCCAGCAATTACATTCCTGGGTATTTATCCAAAGAAATACAAAACACTAATTCAAAAAAATATATGTACCCCTATGTTTATTGAGAATAGCCAAGACATGGAAACAACCAAAATGCCCAGCAATAGACGATTAGATAAAGAAATTGTGATACATTTATTCAATAGAGTATGACTCTGCTATAAAAAAGAATGAAATCTTATCATTTGCAACAACATGGATGGACCTACAGAATATTACTCTAAGTGAAATAAGTCGGACTGAGAAAGATAAATACCATATAATCTCACTTATATGTAAATCTAAAGAACAAAGTAAACAAGAAAACAAAACAGACTCAGAAATACAGAGAAAAAAATGATTGCTAGATGGGAGGGGGTTGGGGTTGGGGGAGAATATGAAGGGATTAGAAAGTACAACTTGGTAGTCACAAAATAGTCACACAGATGTGAAATATAGTATGGGGAATATAATAGATAATGTTGTAAAGAGTGTGTAGGGGTTCAGATGGGTACTGGACTTATCAGAGAGATCACTTCATAGATTGTGTAGATGCCTAACCACTGCGCTGTACACCTGAAGCTGAAGTAGATTAGTATTGAATGTTGATAATTACATATATGTGTGTATGTATATGTGTATATATATATGTGTGTGTGTATAAATAAATAAATAAAATAGTCACGAGATGTAAAGTATAGCATAGGGAATATAGTCAATGGTATTGTAACAGCTTTATACGATATCAGAGGGGTAATAGACTTGGGGGGCAGTTATAGACTTGGTGAGGTGTGTAAATGTTTAATCATTATGTTGTTTTGTAAACCCAAAACTAATATAAAAAAAATAAAAAAATAAAAAAAAGTTTTAAAAGATACAGACCAAATATTAAATAAATAAATAAAAATAAAGTCCTTAATGTTCAAAGATATATTCGATATATAAAACAAATTTATTATGAAAGTCTTTCCCTGGAAACTACCTCTGAAAATATCACATGAAAATGACACAAATATTTATGATATAATAGGAGGAAACTCAAGCTTTCTTAGTGCAGATCAGAGAAATTAAAAAGAACACAGTTGTATGTGCATGAACTAACAAGAAAGGTAAAAAGAAAATATATGGGAAATAAAATCATAATTGGTATCTTTAAGACTTTTAAAAACGAAATTCAGACATTATTTAGGGTCTCATTAGAAGGAAGATTGAAACAAAATGAGAGAAAGCCAGAGTTAACAAATACAAACAAATTTCTTTTTTTAATTCCTAAGAAGCTACATTGTGCAGACAATTCAAGTGCTCAGAAATCATTTAAGACCTGAGAATACTGATTGCAATGATTTGCAAAACATCAACTATAGAGAAAAATGTGATAATACCAGGAGAGAAATATTTTATATAATGACTAATTGTTTTTTTTTACCAACCATATATTCTTCTAATCAACATAGTTTTAGTTCTCACAGGAAAAATGATCATTTCTGGAGATTAGTCTCATCTTACTTCTTTCTACTATTTATATTGTGAGTACAATTCAGAAGAGAAACATGAAAGAGGAGACGTAAAGAAAATTTTGCTTTAAAATACAGTTATGCAAAACTTTAGCACGCTTTATTGTTTTCTTTTCATAAATTGGGAAGCATAAGAATCTCGCTCATTTTCTTACTTAATCTGTAGCCTTGGGCTTCTTTTTTTTTCCCCAATGAGGGCAAATACCCTCCAGTAAGTGAACTTCCCCTTTAGACATCAAGTAAAGCAATTTTCATTTTGCATCTTCTCCAAGGTTGAGTTTATCTCCAAATAAAAGTTTTTAAAAATTAAAAACAAATTATGTGAGGCAGAATGGATTATAAGAAATTACTTTCTTATCCTATTTGTATCTTGGGTGTTCTATCCATCCTCCCAAATATGCTTTTTATGCAAGAAAAATAAAAGGGGAGCGCTATTTACCTTATGTTAAAGCTATAATATTGGTGATTACCGATCCACTTGCTTCTTAAAGCGAAATATAGTTTAAAAATCAAAGCAAGAAAATGAGGTGACTGCTCTTTTCCGGCCTTTGTGGTGGGAGGCACCACGCAGCACCTCCAGTGACAACCTCCAGGAGGCGGTGTAGGCGCTCCTCAGCAGAACCCCCGCAGCAAGCGCAGGAAGTTATTGGAGACCTGCAGCTTAGCTTGAGGCAGTTCAAACGCTTCTCAGGCACCGTCAGGCTTAAATCCACTCCCTGCCCCAAGTTCTCCGTCTGTGTTCTGGGACCAGCAGCCCTGTGACAAAGCCAGGGCTGTGCTTATCCCCCATGTGGAGATCGAAGTGCTGAAGAAACTCCACAAGAATAAGAAACTGGTCAAGAAGCTGGCCAAGAAGGATGCTACCTTTTCAGCTTCAGCATCTCTGATCCAGCAGATCCCACGAATCCTGGGCCCAAGCCTGAACAAGGCTGGCACATTCCCTTCCTTGCTGACCCACAGTGAGAACATGGTGGCCAAAGTCAATGAAGTGAAATCTACGGTCAAGTTCCAGATGAAAAAGGTGCCGTGTCTGGCAGTGGCCTTTGGCCACTGAAGATGGCAGGTGATGAGCTTGTGTACAATATCCACTTAGCTGTCAATTTTCTGCTGTCATTGCTCAAAGAGAACTGGCAGAATGTCCCGGCTTTATACATCCATAGCACCACGGGCAAACCCCAGCGCCTTCCTTGGGCACAGCTTAATAAGAGCCATGCTGCTACCATTGAAAAAGGGAGAAAAAAAATGAGGTGACTTGGGCAAATTTGAGTAGCAGTACTTTATTCAGTTTTATCTCCTTTCCAACAGTTGGGTATCACTTACTTGAGCTTTAAAATGATTACGCGGCCGTCGGAATCTTTACTGTGAAGCAAACCATTAAGTAACTTCTAAGGAAGGAGAGGGTGCCAGTGGGGGCAGAGGGTTGGGGGTAGGGGACAGAACAAAAAAACACAACACAAGAGAAATCATCCCTTGGCAGATGACGACGCATCACAGATCGTTCTTTTCTTTAGCAGAGTTTCATTGCAGAAAATTTGTAAAGCGATAAGGAGCACTGAAAACATTTTCTCACATTTTGTCAGGCGCTACAGTGGATGAAGTGCTCTCACATGTACAAGCGTTCCTCCAGGGATTCGCACAAGTCCTCCTCCGCTGTGAGCAGGAGTCAATCCTTTTGGATGTGAGGAAACAGAGTCCCAGAGGGGTTAAGAGACCACAGTGCCATTGGCAGCAGAGTGCTAAATCTGGGGCTGGAGTCCAGCATTTCTGATGTGGTTAAGTCTAACACTCTTCCATTACACATTATTAAGACATTGAAGTAGCAGAGGGCAGTCAGACACGGTGGGCAAACAAAACGGCAACATAACTGCTTAGGAGTTGCAGTGCTCAAGTTCAGGCACTAACATCACCAGGAAGACACTTCACCCAGCGTGGCCCTTCAGACAGTACACATTTCTCTTCTCTGATTGTTTCACAATTAGTTCCCTTAAAGCAAAAAAGAAGGAGCTTTTCAAATCATTTAAGAATTTATAAGCTGCTTCCCAAGGAAGAAAAACTAATAAATGAGCTCATAATCTTCTCGCCTAGAATTGCTCACCATTATTTCCTTGACTGTGTGAGTAGATTATAGAATTCAATTTAATCATCATTCACGGAGCACATACAAGGTGCTTGAGAGTTAGGAACATGAATAAGAACTAGTCCCTCCCTCAAGCAAACTATGTTTTATAAAGCTATGGCTTTCACTTTTTAGGTCCTAAGTAAGAGTCAATATAGGATCATTATAACCAATATGTTTTTTCACCTTTGAAGAAAAACACATTTGGGAAAAGTCCATTAGCTAGTGAGGAGCATAGTGTTTTTAATTTCTGCCACCTGAAACATCATGTCTCAAACGTCTGCAATTATCTATTAATAGTTTCTTCCACAGTATAGTTGTACTGTCAGAGATAGAGGGAGAGAGGGTCAGGGTGTGTGTGTGTGTCCTTAGATTTGGCAATTGCTGAAGAGATTACACTGTAAAGCAAAAAAAAGTAGGATTGTAACTGTTGAGTTACAATGTCTTACTAAATCAATTTTTGACTGGGTATCTGGCTCTCAACTTGATTTACCATTGGCTTTTTGAAAATGAAAATGTTAGACTAAGCAGGAGCTGAGACTAATGTCTCCGTCTGCCAAAGACCTTGGACTTCCAGAGCCAAGCAAAAGGCAATAAACAAAGCCTTTTTGGGGAAATAACTTCATGCAGTGAATAAACCAAAAGGCATTTGTTTAATTGATAAATCCCAAATGAACAATAACATCTATTACAGTTTGTATCATTTGTGCCAATAGAATTTACAAATAACTTAGCCTGAGGTCTAATATAATAAATACAATAAATCCAGAAATGTTTATAATCTACATAGGAAGTATTGTTTGGCACAACATCTCATGTGAACATAGATTTTGGAGTCAGGCAGATCTTGGTATCCTTCCTGGCTCTGCCCTTAATTGGGGTAAGTTATTTAACCTCCCCGACCTCAGTTTCTCTGAAAACATGGAAAAAGTAAAGCCTGTCTCCTGGAGTCGTTGTAAGACTTAGTTGATATAATACACGAAGCACTCTTGCAGTACCTGACACACAGTGAGTGCTCACCAAAGGTTAGTTTTCTTCCCTCTTGACTGGGATTCTTAAAGAACCACATATAGTTTCAATTCACCTTGAATTCCAAAGACAAGAAACTACTGCCTCCATTTCCTACTGCTGCTGTAGCAAGTTACCACAAACTTAGTGGCTCAAAACAGTACAAATTTATGATCTGACAGGTCTGGAAGTCCAAAGCCTGGAATGAGTTTCACTGGGATAAAATGAAGGTGTCTGCAAGGGGTCCTTCTGGAGGCTCTAGGGAGGGTGTTTTCCTTGCCTTTTCAAGCTTCTAGAAGGCTGCCTGTATTCCTTGGTGCAAGATCCCTTTTTCCATCTTCAAAACCAGCAGCAAAGCATCTTCAAATCAATCCCTCATTGCACATTTCCTTCTCTGACTCCCCACTTCTTTCCCTTCTAAGGACCCTGGGCTCACCTGGATAACAGAATAATCTCCTGACCTTAAAATCTTAATCACACCTGTAAAGTCCTTTCTGCCGCGTAAGGTAACAATCCCTGGTTCTGGGACATGCACATCTTTGTGAGGCTCATTATTCTGCCTACCACAACTACCATCGCACTTAAGTTTTGTTCATGTAACAGTTGCTCTGGTACTTTTGACATTAAATTCAAGGTATTGAGTGTACAGATAAATGTCAAGGGAATTAATAAATTACTCCTGAGTTTAGGTTTAAAATTTTTCGCTCTTAGCACTTTGTCAAAAATTCTCTTCCACATAACAGGTCTCTTTCAGTGGTTATTAAATCTAACAACAGATAAAAGATTGAATTGAGTGGGGCCATGTGTTATCTCTGCAAATTCAGAACACTTTACGGTATTATTTGAATGTATATTAAAAATTGCAAGGTACACAATGAGAAAAAATAAGGGAGAATAGAAAGATGATGATGATAGATAGATGGATGGATAGATAGATAGATAGATAGATAGATAGATAGATAGATAGAATTCCATCAGTAATTTCCAGTGGAGGCAATTTTGTCCCCCCAGGGGACATTTGACGATGTCTGGAAATATTTTTGGTTGTCACAACTTGAAAGGTGCTAGAGATATCTAGTGGGTAGGGGCCAAGGATGCTGATAAATAGGACAGGGCCCACTACAGAGTTATCCAGCCCAAAATATCAATAGTGTAGAGGATGAAAAATCCTGAATGAAATCTTTGTAACTCAGCACCTAAAATATTGTTTGGTACAGAGTAAGCATTTAATGAATGTTCACAGAATCGAATATAAATATCCACAGAAAATATCCATGTTGTGTTTAACATACTAAACTGTGATGTCAGACTGCCTGGACTCAAATTCTGCTCCTGTTGGTTGTATGATGTTGAGAAGTTACTTAACTCTTATCTCCCCTTAGCTTCTTTGTCAGTTAAGAGGTGACAGGAAAAGATTCATGATGAGTAACAATGATACAATCTGTGTAATATGTTCCCGGCCATAGTATGGGTTTAATAAATGTCTGCTATTATCATTTTCCCAAGTCCTAGCCAGACTAGTTGCCAAATGATGAATCATGCAAAAGAATGCTTTAAAGATAAAACATTTCCACTGTTACAAAACTCAGTCAAATTATTTATATTGTATAAAAGAATATCATTTTGGGGGTCATTGTATGAGGAAATATGGTGTAATTTAAAAAAGCATGGGATGGAGACAGCCCAATGTTTGGTTTTTTCAAGAGAAAAAGAGATTTTCTAGATTGTTTTAGAGACCACATAATGCATCAAGAGGTAGGCCTGGCCAACTAGAATAAAACTCAGTAAACTCATTTACAAATGTCATCACCAAAAATTATTGGTGCCCAGCTCTGGGCTACAGGTCATGCTTCCACCCCAGTTATCTTCTCAGATTTTACAGTGGGAATTAGCTCTTCTCCCCACCAAAACTCATGCGGTGAGATATTCCTGAAACCAATGGAGGGATTTCACATTACACACACACACGCACATGCACACACACACACACACACACACACACACACACACACACACAGCCCTGTGACTACCTGAAGTCCTTTTTACTGCCCTGAGGTAGTATCTGAAGTACCAGGAGGGAGAGGTGGCAAGTTTGTGGGTAAAGGTGAAAGCAAAGGGGTTTTTCCCTTTTTCCCTTTGGGGCAATCATGTAATGAGGGAGAAGCCCATTTTATCTCCCAGGAGCCTTCCAAAGCTTCTCCAGAGCAAGAAAGGATGATCCTATAGATGGTGACTACCAAGGACAAAGCAACTCTGTAGCTACAACCACATGTGCCAGGGACAATGGAGGAGTCACAGCCAGACAGCGGGGCCTATGTGGTGGCTACAGGGGAAGGCAGGATGGAGCTAGTCACCTTGGACCTTGCGGAGCTGAAATCATGATTCCACCTGCCAAAATCATAGACGCCACTGAGGAAAGTAAAGGATGAGAGATACTGTCTACAGATCAGCAGCCCAGAGGGCAATACAAGGGTTGCCCTTGGCTCCAAAAGCCCCCAAATTTCTGATTTGCACCATGTGGCTCTCTCTTCTTCATACACCCAGATGTCATCTTAGACGGATCAGGGGCAAGGGGAGAAAGCAGAAACCAGAAAGACTAGAATTTACTTAACAGAGTTATCTAAAAAGACTGCATTATTGAATCAGGCAGATTTTATTGGATTGCACTAAATGATTGACTCAATATTCAACCTAATATCAAGTTCCTAATACTCAATGGGATTAGAGCCTGAGGGATAAGATGTTTAAAAAAATAAGGAAACTGCATCTTTCCTTGCACATTTGAGTGCAGTGCAAGAAAACAGGGGACCCTGCAACTCAAGGGAAGGAGTGTTTCTATTTTAGCTGACTTTACTGCTTTTATTACCTCAGGCACATACTCAAGCTTTCCTCAGATTTTCTCCCACACTTAGCCTTGAAACCATGCCATGAGCTCATACTGGTTGCTAAGTCATTTTGCTCCCATCAGTAATCTGAATTTCTCCAAGAAATCTTCCTAAATCATCAGCGCTAACACATTCCCTGACTCCACCTTGTTCAACTTACAAGTTCCTCCTATGCTGTTCTCCATCTTTTCACTTACCTTGTTATTCCTAATACTGAATAAAAGCACTCAACTGTCTAATTTCAGCTTTCATTCTATATCTTTCACATATGAGTCAGTATTTCCAACCCTAAACTGCAAGTTTGTAGAAGGCAGATATTAGATGTTTTTTATTCACTGCCTTATGCAGCTCTTCAGGCCAATAAGTGTTTTTAAAATGGTCTTGGCCTGAGAGTTAATTTTTTTTTTTTTATGCAACAATCTTTTCATAAGATAGAGTGTTTTCCATTCATTGTCCATTAGTTTCTGCAGCAAGATGCTACTTCAAAGATGGTTCAGTAAAATCTAGCAGCTTCTTCAGCCTTAATAGATGACCCCTGTCCCAACAACCAGTGTACTTATACTGGTCTGTACACTCAATGTACTTATAACTTCTCTGTTCTTTTCAACAAATACAAGTGGCTTTATTATTGTATTGAGGTGCAATTGGTTATTAAAGAAAAAATTTTAGACCTAAGGTGATAATTTGCATTCCTCCCTCAGATTGCTCAGGTTAGACCATGTTCCTAATGTTTGGTAATAATTGCTAAATTATCTGGCAATTTCAAGAATACATATATTTTTTAATTTTATTACATTTATTGAGGTAACATTGGTTAATAAGATTATATAAGTTTCAGGTGCACAATTCTATAATACATCATCTGTATATTGAATTGTGTGTCCAGCACCCAAAGTGAAGTCTTCTGTCACCATGTATTTGACCCCCTTTACCCTCTTCTACCTCTTCCCAAACCCCCTTCCCCACTGGTAAACACCATACTGTTGTCTGTGTTTTATGAGTTTGTTTGTTGTTTTATTTGCTCATTTGTTGCTTTCTGTTTTATATCCCACATGAGTGAAATCATATGAGGAACATATATCCTTGATACATAGAATTATCTAAAATCAAATGAGAAAGGGGATGAAGGACTCTGAAATTTATTGATTGCTTTCTATGTGCCAGAAACTTCATTGATTATTGATATTTTATCCATTTTTATCTTTATAACATTCATTCATTTATTCTTTGCAATCATTAATTACTGAGGATCTATAATGTGCCTGTATGTTGGGTACTGAGAATACAGAAGTGAGCCAGACAGCTGTGGTGCCTTCCTTCATGAAACTTGCAATCCAGCTGTTTGCTGATTGAAACATGAAAATAGCTATGAAATAAGTCATCAAGAAAAAAAACAGAATACATTGAAGGCTAAGTGTGGAATAAACTGAGAGTGTATAACTGGGGAATCGAATTTAGCAGCTTAGAGAAGTCTTTCCTGAGGAGACAAAGATTACACAGACTTGATATATGAGTTGGATTAACCAAGTGAAGATGTTCAAAAGGACTTTATGCCAAGGGGACCATATGCAGGGAGGCCTATGAAAGAAACTAATGTATCTAGAACAACGTGTCAAGGAGAGACTGGCGGCTGATGAGACTAAAGACAGGGGCAGAGACTGTGGTGGAATTTGGATGCCATATTAGGGAGTGGAGATGGGGCCTTTTATTCCAAGAATAAATAGAAGACACTGAAAGATTTAACTAGAATATATGGTGATGGAAGGAGAACTGACTCTGGGTGGTGAGCACACAATGTGAACTATAGATAATGTATTATAGAAATGCACACTTGAAACCTATGTAATTTTACTAACCATTGTCATCCAAATAAATTTAGTTAAAAAAAATAATAAAATTAAATTTAAAAAAAAAGAAAAAGATTTAACTAGAAGAGAGTGGTATCTTCAGAGTTTTTTTGTGTTTTTCTTTTTTTAAGTTGGTGTAGTTACAGAAAGGAAAATAAATTAAGAGGAAGCAAGTTTGAGTGTGTGTTTGTTGAACCTCTGTATAATAGATCAATGAGAAATGGTGGCTCAGACCAGGGTGGCACCAATGGAAATGGAGTTAAGTAGGTGAGTCAAGATATAGGTAAGAGGTAAAAATGACAGGAGTTGGTGGCTTAACGAATGTGGGGATGGAAGCAGAGGCGAGAGCCTAGGATGACTCTCTGATGGCCTTTACAGAGATGGGACATATAAGAGGAACAGGTTTTGGACGGAAGGCAATGAATTCAATTGGGAAGTACTAAGAATAAGTTGTCTAAGAGACTTGTCTGGGAATCAATTGTATTCTTGACTTCGGATCACAAGAAAATGGTCTGCCCTGGAGTTATTTATAGATTTGGGCATCAATGGCACATAGATAATAGTTGAATACATGAAAATAGATAGATGATCTTATTTGGAGAGAGTATGTGAAATGAGAAAAAACAAGGACCTGAGATATAGGCCTGAGGATTACCAAATTTGAAGGGACAAGTAGAGGAGGAATAGCTGGCAAAGTTAATTATTCTGAGTTCTATCTTGTAGATGACAGAGTGAACACTAAGATAATTTAATTAATTTAGTTGATAAGAAAGTCAGAATTCAGACCCCAATCTTTCCACTTTCAAAATTGACCTTCTGAATACTTCATGTTTATAATGCAAGAATAACTTATTGCATTGTGTTTCTCTGAGGTAGGCCTTCTGTTAAACATTTTATAAACATTATTCTATTAATTTTCAGAACAATGTACCTATAAACTAGGTATCATTATTATTCTTACCGTGTAGATGAGGAAACTGAGACTTGGAGAAATGAATTAAATTCCCCAAGGTTCCACAACTTAGCACATAGCATGAATTTATACACATTTCTTTCCCTTGCCCAAGTTCGTTTGAACCATTACGGTTGTCCTAGTTAAGGCAGTGGCTCTCAAACTTGAGCACTCACCATAATTCCCTGGAGAGTTTCTTAAACCACAGACTGTTGGGCAATACCCCTTGAGTTTCTGATTCTGGAGATAAGTGGAGCCCAAGAATTTGCATTTCTAACTAGTTCCAACAACCTGCCACAATAATACACTGCCTTTAGTTTTGGATTTGTAAAGTAATTACCAGATATAGATTAATTAACTCATGCTAAATCTATAACATTCAAATACAGTGTATTAAATTACATAATATAAAATATTATTAAGACATTTTTATTCACCTAACCTTATAATCTCTAAAACAGAATCTACTTCTAATCCCTGCATGTACTTCAAGGAAGGTTAAAATTCTCCCTGACATAAACTCTACCCAAAAAGCTCTTCACAGACTTCACAACATTGAGTATATTCATTAGCATTATGCTTACATTCATTATGTAGAGAGATATGTATACAAACATACATATACACATGTATTGAATTCAGTTAAGTCTCAATTAGTCCTAACTTGACAATAGATTTATTTTTCTAATTTAAAATAATATTCAATCTATTTAACACACAGGTAAGTCCTCTCTCTGTGTTGTAACTCCAGTTTCTCCACCTCAGTCGCATCAAACAACCTTTCACCACAGCTGTTATCTGATTTGTCCTGTGACATCTCAGATTGGCAACCATTACATCTCTCAAAGGGCCACATTACATTTGCATTAAACTCTATGAGCATATTAGGCTCAATCCAATTTTTTATTTTAGCAAAAAAATCACACAATTCCTTCCCTACACCCTTTTCATGCTATTGTAGGAACTTCCCTCTATGTGCCTTGTACGTAAGCTTTCGTTTTCTAAGTATATACTTAGAATAATCAGTTTGGTTACTGACTCATAGTGACCCAGTGATGGGTAATAAGAGGAATGGAACAGCATTAGCTAGCTACATAAACCACTAAAAATCTGTACAATTAGTGTTATACCTTTGAGTTGGAGTCAAAATCAAGTTGAAAGTTGGCACAAGTAGCAAGTAAAAAGATGTTGGGGGCAGCCAGATGGCTCAGTTGTTTAGAGTGTGAGCTCTGAATAACAGGGTTGCCAGTTCGAGTCCTACATGGGCCAGTGAGCTGCGGCCTCCACAACTAGATTGAAGACAAATAAGCTGCCGCTGAGCTTCCGGAGGAGCGGCCGGGTGGCTCAGCTGGTTAGAGAGTGAGCTCTCAACAACAAGGTAGCCAGTTCAATTCCCACATGGGATAGTGGGCTGTGCCCCCTGCAACTAAAAATTGAAAATGGCAACTGGACTTGGAGCTGAGCTGCGCCCTCCACAACTAGATTGAAGGATGATTTGGAGCTGATGGGCCCTGGAGAAACACACTGTCCCCCAATATTCCCCAATTGAAAAAAAAGAAAATGTTGGCACTGCTTTGATGACACTGTCCATGGGGACATACCTACAATTCAAATTCCTGTATCCATTTGTCAATGTGTTGCCCTTAAAAAGATAATAAATCAACAGAAAAACAAACAAACAAAGACCAAGAGCTCTTTCTGAGCCAAAATGCCACAGGTACAGTAGTAAAAAGTCCTGCCAGTGCCAGATGAGATGTGACTTTCTGAGGGAAGTGGATAATTTTTACTTGATGGTGAATCGTTGAAAGTGAACCAGATGATTAAACTTAATGGAACAGCCACATTAAACTGAAATTAGGAAAAACATGCCTGCGGCCACCTACAACCTTTTATTTGTTGTTGTTTAACTTCTGCCTTTTACAGAGGCCATGATGAATAACATCACAAAAGGAAATATCCAATTAAAATCTAAGTGCTCAATAAACCCCTCGTGTCTGCTTGTCACCACCACTTTCACTAACCCTGAAGTCACGTTTCCTCCTTTCCCCCAAAAGAGAGAAAAGAACTGGCCCCAGGGACTTCAAAGGAAGGGGAGGAAAATGGGGAAAGAATACACAAAAGCTTCTTCAGGTTTCTGCTCTGTACTTGTCAGACACAGACCTTGCATTTGGAGGGGGCTGAGGTTAAAGTGTTTTATTTCACACAACGCCTGAGTGAAGAGATGCATTTTCCCACTCGTTTTCAAATATTGATAAATCAGAATTGAGATAGGCAGAGCAATCCTCATTCGGCCTCTTAGTTGGTATCCCCACTGCCCTTTCATATCATCTCGGGTGTTTGTTCTATAACTCATCAAAATGTTCTCTCCTGACAGCTAAAAATAAGTTTCTGATTACTTCTACCTGAATAAATCTTGTGACCAGATGTGGTATTCACCTACTAAGTGTGCAACAATTACATATTGAGAGTGATGAAAAGAACAGGCCAAGGGGAATCTATAATCTATTGGAATGCAGAATATAATAAATCACATGGAAAAACAGCAATTGCCACCTGGTAGAATACCAGCTTTTGATAACAGATTTTACCTTAGAGAGGCCATGTGTTTGCAAAATTGGGTTTTCAAAGTCCTCTCAACAAAGTTCTCAAAGTCAAAAGAAGAACAAAAATATCTTATTATGAATTCAGAGCTAATAACAGTAACAAGATCTTAACTTTGGAAGGCACTTTGTAATTTATAAAACACATATCATGCTTTTATCACATGTTTACGTAGTGATTAATGTAGTATCTGTATAGAACCCCTAACTAGATCTTGACGGCCTTGTCCAGTAGCTCTTGTCATTCTCCTTCTACTGATAAGGATCCTGGCCCAGGGAGGTTAACTGGCTGCTACGATACTATAGTTGGTGAGTGAAAAAGAATGAGCAAGGCCTACACTTAGGACTCAGGGTGTGGTGCTCCCACACTGTGCTAAGCTGCTAACGGTGGCTGCCCTACAGCCAGGACCCAATGGGCACAATGTTGCTTTCGTTACTCATGAGTTAATGAAATAGCTTTTTAAGAGCTCTCTTCAGTCATTAGAATTTGACGGTGGAGAGTTAAACTTTCCCCAGTGGCTCTTTCTGTGTAATCATGGTTTCAGCGTCTCCTTAGCACATCACATTACACAAAGCATGGAGTACTCTCGTTTTACATTTCTTACGGCATTTGTCTTCCTTCTAAGCAATTTCTTCCCCATTTGCATTTATCTTCTATGATTTCTGTCAAATTGCTTTCAAGGCTACTAATTGTAGGAATAATATTCTCTTCCTCAAACTCTGCCATTAACCAGCATTAGCTGTGTGGCATTGGACACAGTTTCCCTAGCTCTAAAAACAAGGAGGTTGCACTGAATAATCTAGAAGGCCTCTTCTCCCACTCAAATTCTAATCATCTGACTCTTTCACGTGAGCTGTGTAATTTGGGAAACATAAACTGGACCTTCGGTTTCCTTGACTCTGCAATGATGGATTCAGTGAACTCATGTTTCCCAAAGTGTGTTTCTTGGAAAACTGTTATGGGGACTATCAATATGAATCACACCCAAAAAGGATTCTTTATACAAGAGAGTTCGGGAAACTAATTAAATAAAGTCAAGTACAATTCTGAACTATAGGCACTCACGGTCTTTCACATTAATTGGCACTTCCGAGAAAGAGGAAGAATGTGAAGTATTTCCCAAATTTATTGGACTACGGAACCGCTGTTTCTTAGCATTTCGTATAAATGACATTCCAGGAGATATACTTTTAGAAAGGCTGGGTTACATTATTTTAAAGTTCCTTTTTGTCCTGAAATCCTATTTTCAAATGTGTATATAGATACTACTCCAGGCATTCCATGCAGTATTAATCAAGAGGGCGCAGAGTTAGTTCCTGCTACTATTGTTGCCGTAACTGTTGTACCCTGGCCCATACTCTGTTCAGACAGAAATAAGGTAGTGGGATTAACAGCCATCCCGCTGGAACGAATCTGTCTGTATGCAGCTGATACAATTTAGGATTAAAAATAGTTCTCAACAAAAAGCACTTTTTGAAAAATTGAGAATTGGGTTACACTGGACGACCTCTGAGATACTGCCTACACTTTTGCTGAAGTGGGGAAGAGGGAACAGAGGAAAGAGCAGGAAGTCAACACTATGGAAGTTATCTTTGGGATACGCCATGGGGGCTCCTTTCCAAGTCAGGATCACCCTCTTCCTCTTCAGTGTTATCTTCACATGCATTTCATGCAACACTCTGCCTGGACCCACTTCACTGACTGCCAATCATATCAGAGCCTCTGCCTGACTGCCTTCAGGAGCAAAAACCCACTGCGTCATAAGGCAGCCTATTCAATTGTAGGCTAGCTCTCCTTTTTAGATGATCCTTTCCTGTAGTAAGCTAAAATCTAAATGTTAAATGTTCTTATTCCAAGGAACTTTGTAAATTATCTAGTCAGGGGGTTTTCAAGGCACTGTCCACGACAGCACTTGAGATGTTTCTCGTCAAGTTGAATTTCATCAACCAATAAATAAATTTCACATCTATACTTGATTATAATCTCCAACATATGAGACTCAAAGAGACTGACCAGCTTACCAGTTTACCAAGATCGTAAAGTGTAGAAGCAGAATGTACCCAGGGCTCTCTGATTCAAAATCTCGAATCCTTTTCTCAGGAATATATTGCTTCTCTAGTGTGTTTGTGCACCTACAAGCGAAGACGATGGTAGATTAGTAGAATCTGAAAGCTGGAGTGAAAATAGTGAAAAGTTTCATTCCAGCCAGGCTGATATGTCCTTGAGCATCTTGTGTTTGCTCTGGCTTTTAGTTTTCCATTCTTCAAAGTAAGGGTTACTAAACTTTCTCCAATCTCTGCCCCAGTTCTGGACATTTCTAGATTATAAGGAAATATATTCATTATGAATGGTATTTATTTATTTAGGATCTAAGCAACAGTAAAAGAAGAAAACTTGCATCTATTAGAAGGGATTGAATGAAAGGTAACATAGCATGCATGCATCGGGAAGACACAGTTTAAATCACATGCTTGACTTTTGCTTTCTTTAATTTTTTTTCCCTACACTAGTTACATTCAGACCAGGATAGAGGAGATGGATCACTTAAATATATCCTTTCAGGAGATGGAGCAGGAGATCTCTTCATTATCAATGAAAACACAGGGGATATACAGGCCACCAAGAAGCTGGACAGGGAAGAAAAACCCGTTTACATCCTTCGAGCTCAAGCTATAAATAGAAGGACAGGGAGACCTGTGGAGCCGGAGTCTGAATTCATTATCAAGATCCACGACATCAATGACAATGAACCAATATTCACCAAGGAAGTTTACACGGCCACCGTTCCTGAAATGTCTGATGTCGGTGAGTGAGATGTGATCTCAACCATATAATATTTCTCCTCTAGTACATTAATTGAATAAAGAATCCTATGAGTGAAATTTACTGAGTTGAATAAAGTTAGATGCCAAATTCTGAAAGTATCATATTTCAAACAATGTACTTATGTCCCTTTTGTAAGTGTCCCCATGTTTCCCAATATTATTCTAGTCTCATCTTATTATTTTCAAGAAAACAGCATTTCTTCTAAAGATGAGGGTATGAAAAGTGGCTGAGTGAGACTGGGAGAAAGAACAAGAGACCATCCCATCTACTTCCTCTCCCAGTCTAAATTCCTACTCTATTTCTTGGGCTGAAAAAGCAGAAGCCTTCTCTGTTTCTCTTAGCCCAGACTGTAATGAGGTCCAGCTAAGGATCTCCCCACTGGAAAAGAAAAGCCTGCATTCACAGTCCAGATGAAAGAATAATGACGGTTGCTTTAAGTAACTGTAGATTTGGAGAAGAGACTCAAAGAAAACTTATTTTTAATCCATAAACAATATACAGAGGATGTCTAGGGGAATATATCCTTTGCTAATTGGTGGAAATTAAAAGACTTTCATGACATTAATATGGAGAATTAACACTTTGTGTACAATTTGACAACCCATTTTAAAGTTAATGTGTGTCTGTACTTAATTTGCTTAGATAGGGAAAAGGTAAAAAGAATTTAAACTAAGAAAAATTTTTGCTGACATCACTCTTAGCCACATCAATCCACTTCATGGGAGACAATGACAAATTTTAAACCACTTGTGTAAGGGTTATTTTCATTTTCACTCAGTGTCAAATTCAAAAGGGCTAACATAATAAAAATGTTCCCATAATTCTGGGAGTCACATATCAGAGCTGTTTCAGTTCACAGTTCCAAGACTTTGAAAATATCTAATCCATGGACATAATTGTAAAACATCTAAATTCTTCTTGCAAAAAAAAAAAAATTGCTCATCTCATTATTTGAAGCCACTTTGTTTTGTTAAAAAAAAAAAAAATCACAGACCAAGCAAAGAGGAGGATTAGAATTCTTTTAAGAGGAAGATTCGTTAAGAATAATATTTATCTACTAGGTGGTAAAACGCAGATAGAATTAATAAAGGATATTCATCAGCACCCCCCAAGGCAACCATACGAGCATGCACAAGTTGTCACTATACAACTGGAGTGGGTGCCATTCACTTTTGAAGCCATTATAGGATTAAATACGTATTACAAATATTTGGGGGTAACTGACAGAAATATATTTTGGAAAAAAGGAAGGCTTTTTCTCTGATTTGCACATAGGCATAGTTAGGCTGATATTCATCATGATCATGATTTCACATTTCATTACTCTGATAGATAAAGGCATCTTAAAGAAACTATATAAAGCAACAACAGCAGACATGTAAATGAACTTTGGTGTCAAACAGACCTGAGTTCAAAGTTATCTCTACCAACAAGCAGCGGTGTGGCCTTGGGTCAAAGACTTGACTTCTCTGACCCTCCAGTTCCGTATCTATAAAAAATCAATAATAAACGTCAACTTGTAAGGGTTCTCATGAGGACAAAAGGAGAAAACAAGGGCAGAGCCCCCAGTACAACAGCTGGAACTAACAGGTGCTCAAAACATCCAGACAATCGTCTTCTAAAAGCTACTGAATTGTGTACTGATGTCCAACAAGAATGTGTTGGTTGAGTCCTACCATTAGCTCTCACGCTAAAATTATACGATGGCCTCCTTCTTCCTAACTCCTCGCTAAAGTAAAAGGGTACGTGTTCGATCTCATGCACCAACGTGCCACATCCCAGCATCCAACCTTAACACAGTACAATATATTTGCTCAATAAATGGAACTGGTTAGATATTACAAAAGCAATGCAAAAATTCGAATATTCCAAAAATGTAACTTCCATGCTCTGTTCATGGACAGGAGAACTCTAGTAATATGCTTACTGTTTATCTAATCTGAACACCAAAAGTCAGCCATAAAATGATCTTAGAGGGTCTTACCCTTTTTGGAAGTCACAGACCCCTTTGAGCATCAGATAAAAATCTATGGAACTTCTCGTCAGTGAAATATACATGCAGGCACATACATAAAAATTTGCACGGAATTTTATGGCGGTCAGGGGTACTTAGAAGATTATTTGGTGACTGTGGTCCCTAAAATGAGAGTGCTGATCTAAAACATCATAGATTTCTTTGTAAATTTAATTACAATCATTTTTTGGCATTATAAGTTCCACATGTGTATCCTCTGCTATTTCAATTAATCTTTTATTTAATCAAAAACCACCTCATTTAAAGTTCCAGGCTTTTCAACCTTTTAGAATTATCAAATAGATTTATCATTTAGGATGCTTTTATGTGCAAGTCACAGAAAACCCAATCCAAACTAGTTATAAACAACACAAGTACTTATCAGTCACATTACTTAAGTCCAAAAGTGAAATGGGCTTTAGACATGGTTTGATTTGGGTTCTGGCTATTGTTCTGTAATTTTCTGTCCTATTCAGCTTTGTCCTATTCAGCTTTCTGTCCTATTCAGCTGCCATCTCCAAGGTCATTCAATAGCTACGGCATCTGCAGTCTTCCCTTTAGCACATTATAGACCAGGGGAAAGAACACCTTTGACACAGCATTTCCAGTAAAATCATGAGTGGGCCCCTGATTGAACAATCCCTAAACTAATCCCTGTGGACAAAGTCATGCAAGATTTGGGTTGACTTAAGCCTGGATAACTTGAAAGCAGTACCATAGCAAGAATCCAATCCAACCCCACCTTTGGAGATAAACTGAAATCAGTTCCACCATACTTCCCTTTAACTTACTCCTTACAGGTTTTATAAATGGTGATCACATTCCTCCAGATTGAGGAATCAGGAGCTTTTTAACCTAGCATACTATGGAAGTTCCCCACTCCTTTGCCATGACAGTTTTGTACAAAAGTGAGATCACGCTTTCTCTTTGTGTGCATGCACCAAGCATCAGTAATGGGACCTTAATTTATTTTCACTTCATGTTCTGTCATTGCAGGCACATTTGTTGTCCAAGTCACTGCAACTGACGCTGACGATCCGACATATGGGAACAGTGCTAAAGTTGTCTATAGCATCCTACAGGGGCAGCCCTATTTTTCAGTTGAATCAGAAACAGGTTAGAATTCCTTTTGGATCTTCTTTTCATAGTCTATAATTTTAATTGAGATGTTCAGCTGAGCTGGCATATTTTTTAATAAAAACATCAGGGTGATTGAATTTTCTTAAATTTATCTGCCAAATACCAGTGATATACTTATAAACATAGCATCTGGATCATTTTAATCAAGAAATCTGACAATGGATCTTTCATCTACCATGTTTATAGATGGCACATTCAGGAAAATTGTACATTGATTTATTTTCTTCTTCCAATTTGGTATGAAGCTAAAAGACCAATCCCTTCTGATAGCCATTTTGGCTGTTTACAAATATTCCAATTCTTTTTTCTAGTTATTTGGTAGGACGGCATCTCTCTACTCTGCTCTGAAGTTAGATGTAGCCATAGGATTTATTTGGGCCAATAAAATGTGGCTGTGATGTGAGCCACTTCCAAGTGGAACGTTTAGACCTGGTGTACAATCCACCATGTTCCATGCCTCTTGCCACAGCGGTCATGGATGGATACAAATGCTGACATGCATCTCCAGCCTGGAAATCTAAGTGTTAGCATGAGCATAGTTTCCTGCTGGCCTACTCAGAGCATGAGCTAAAACTAAATTGTAGTTGTATTAAGCCACTGAGATTTTGCATTGTTTGTGTTCACCTTACTGTGTACCCTATCCTAACTGATACAGCCCTAATTAAGTGAATTGCCTTAATGGAATCTGTTTTTTACCTCTCATTTTTCTGCACTTTCTCTACAAAATAGCATACTATCTGATGATGACTTTTTTAGTAAAGATTGTTTGTACTGTCTAACAAATTCCACACTTATTTTTGTTATAAGAGTTGAGTTCCTTTTATATATTTTTCAAGCATCCATTTTGTTAGTAGAAATAAAAACCTTCCTAGGTTACTACCTCCGATTGGAAATTGATGTGTTAGCAGGTGCAATAAACTTGGAAAGAAGCCCAAGGACAAAGGAAATATCCAGTTTAAAAACAATGAAGATGAAAAAATTAGAATTATTCAACTTAAAGGACTAAAGGCTGAGGTAATCTCCTCTATTTAGATAGAGAAGTACTATTATATCAAGAACAGAAAGCAGCTGCACTTGCACTAAAGCCAGGATCATAGGAATTAAATTGACCTATTCTTTGAGGAATTCTTGTGAAAAATAAAAAAATAAAAAAGATATTTTTAGCTTCATTAGTTGTTAAGCACCAGAATGCGCTACCAGAGAGGGTTATAAAGACTCCTCCAGTGAGTTTTGAAAGAAAGTTGTTAATTTACGCATGAATCCTACAAAGAGATTAGGCAAACTTTCAGAAGTTCTTCCAAATAATTATTTTATAACTACCTAACAATAAAGGTAAACTTAACCTAACTTACCAATGTCGGTCACTACTGGGACCATTTGAACTAACGTTTTAGTTCAACTTTAGGAAAATTTAAATTCTCTAGGATCCTACAAGACGATAATTATGAGAGAACTGATGCTGTGTTTTTTTAAGACCGTAGTTTTGTGGTTTACAAAATTCTCAGAACATTCATTATGGTGTATATTTGCTGAGCAATTAGCCAATTCAGTAAATTAAAACTTAAGAGTCAGTTCATGTGCATATATGGTTTCCTAACAATTCCCTCATAAGACACCTAAATTGCCTTTTTCCAAGCAGCTTCAATAGTATATGACTGTGCCACATGCCAAGTAATACTTTACTGTGTCATCTTATAACACTTAATATTTAACACTTACGGCCTCTACTCTTACAGAATTTGACTGACACTTTTTCTCATTCTCCCTGCATTATAAGTTTCTTTTTGTTTTTGTTTTGTTTGTTTTTTGCTTTTTTTAATGTATCTAACTCCCCTATGTGGTTTAATTTCCTTCAGAAGAAAGGCTACCTATCATCCTTTTTAGGTCACCCATGACATCCGCATATTATCGTCCATATTGTGGGTGACAATCTGTGTTTGTTTGCATGAATAAATGATTCCATACAGCATTTTATCACATCGCTTTCCACTGGTGAATTTTATACCCACAGGTATCATCAAGACAGCTTTGCTCAACATGGATCGAGAAAACAGGGAGCAGTACCAAGTGGTGATTCAAGCCAAGGACATGGGCGGCCAGATGGGGGGATTATCTGGGACCACCACCGTGAACATCACGCTGACAGATGTCAACGACAACCCTCCCCGGTTTCCCCAGAGTAGGAGCATTTGGTTGAATGACTTCCTTCAATGCACTTTTGTAAAACTCTAGCTTCAAGAATGATATTGATTGTCCAGTATTGTTATTGTCAAAATTAGTGAACTTAGTAAGAACCGGCACTTGTCATTAAAAATGCATTGACAACGCTTACGCTCAGTACAAATGAACGTTTATGTTCCTGTATCGGTAATTAGCTGAGCGATTTCTGATACGGCTGTGATTGTAAAAGCAACATCATTGTTTATTTTTCCTTATTAAAAAGACAACCGCAGACATAAATTTGCTTGTGCAGAACACAGGAATACAAGCATGCTGCTATTTGTTAAGAGAAATCTGACTTTATATATTCTGAATTGAATCAGCCATGTAATCTCTTTTAAATCCTTACGGAGTTTTGTAAGGGGAGGATTTATCATTTTACTGTTTCTAAAAATATATCTGTGGAAATAACTATGTACTTAATCCATTTGTACTCATAAATAGTTTTCTACATTGTGGTTAATTGAGATCCCGAAAGTCATCTCTAAAATCATTAACTCTCATGATGACAGAGGAAGGAAGAAGGAGGGTAAACAACATCCGTAAATGCCCACTTTGTATCAAGCAGTGCACTAGACCCTTTCAAATAGAGCACCTCAAGTGGGGACTGGTTTTAATGTAATTTTCTTCCAGGAACAAAATTTCTTTCTGACCATGATCTCCTAAGAAAATTACCCGAATCCTTTCTCCCAGGAGAAAATAGCTGCCCAAATATAAAATAAAAAACCCACTTATTCAATCATGGCATTTTTTTTTAAAGCTGGTCAGCTAATAGTTGCTTTTTTTATAACGGAGATGCACATGGATCAATAGGAAAGTTTTACTTTCATTACTTTTTTAAAGTAACTAGGCATAGTTGGCTAAATGAAAAAACAGAATACTAGCTAATTTCTGATTTAATGCGTAGGCGAAAGGTTTTAGGAACTCTAAAATATCCCTCACAGAGGCCTGAAGTGAAAATATCAGGATTACCAACACTTTGACCTAAAAACCTCTTTTTCCATGTGGAAATGTCCTAAGGAAGGATAACAAAAGGATTGGCCCCCAGGCTGATGCCACGGGGACCTTACCTCACTCTGCTCTCTCCTTGAATAGCCTGTGATCATTAGTGAGTAATGTAGGGAGGCAAAGGGAGGGCAGAATATAGAAAGGGGTAGGAGGCACCCCAAATGGAAGTTGAATACACCAGAAAAAAACTTAGCCCGTTATTTTACCAAGGATGAGCCCAAAAGTTACTGGATTAATATTATTGTACTATATTCTAGTGGTGTCATAGCCTAAATTTTTTCCCAAAACAATTGTCATGAATACTGACAAAATGTACTGGATGGATAAAAATAAATTTTGTTTTACTAATTTATTTTTTGGGCCCTTAATATAACATATGCTAGCTTGGCAGATCTATTAGGTTGGTACAAAAGTTATTGTGGCTTTTGCAATTATTTTTAATCTTTTAAACAGCAATTACTTTTGCACCAACCTAATAAGTTGAAACTCACGTAGCGTCCTTAAACTAATTTTGCAACATGAGGACATAAAAAAGGTGTATGTCTACGAATGCAGGTTTTTAAATTAGTAATATAAATTCAAGAATTGGAGAACTCTATGCATAGAATAAAATAATATAATAAAACTTAAAAGAAAAAAATTAGTCAAAAGGAAAAATAATCAGAGCTTTATGTTTGAATGTAATTATCTATATCCCTAACTGCAACTAGACCAGCTCCATGTATAAGTAAAAGAATGCCGACTAGGATACATTCGCCAAATTGCTATAATGTATTTTCACCTTCAGTTATTATTAGCAATGACAGAAAGAACTCTTTTAAAAAAATACCTAGTAATTGGCTTAAAGTCACAATTCAGGTTAAATTCTTTTCTATTCTTTCTGCTAGATTACATTAACAGGAGGCTTTGAAACCTTCTGCACCCTCCTGTAAGAGTTCAGTCTTTCTCACAATCACACCACAAACTTGAAAAGTGTTCTCCATTTGCAAAGGGACAGGTATGAACTAGAAAAAATATTCTTAACAATCATGAAACTAAAGACGTAAAGAGCCAGGGCACCATTAATTATTTTACGGAAAGCACAAATCTGCCTGCATCCATGGTAATGTCTGAAAGAACTGCTAGAAAATCGGTTTTGTTTCTATTTTCATAGAGTATACTTAGTCCTCATTTGACGTCTATCTTTCTGGTGATTAATAGGTACATACCAGTTTAACACCCCAGAATCTTCTCCACCGGGTACACCAATTGGCAGAATCAAAGCCAGTGATGCCGACGTGGGAGAAAACGCTGCAATTGAGTACAGCATTACAGAGGGAGAGGGGCTGGACATGTTCGATGTCCTCACTGACCAGGAAACCCAGGAAGGGATTATAACTGTCAAAAAGGTAATGCCATTTGTTAAATACCACATAAATGAACACATTTACGTTTCTCTAGTCCCCAAGTAACTGGGGACAATTACATCTCACATGAACATTCCTCTAGAGTCTCCTCTTAGTAATTATTTTTTAAAAACACCAACTCTGATGACATTGAGATCTCTTTGGTTGGCTTTCAGGGGTCTTCAATAATCTCATGCATTCAGTAATCCCATAATTTCAATAAATTTTTATTAAGAGCTTCCTAAATAAATAATATAAACACATGATATATGTAAAATAAATAATATAAATGATCAATAAATTTAAAAATGATGCCAGACACTGTTCTAGATACTGGAGGTGCAATAGTTCATTCAAAACGACGGTCCCTGCTCTCATGGAACTTCCACTGTAGGGAGAAAAGAGACACGGAAGCAAATACCCCAACACATCTAACTACAAATTCTGATACATGGTTTGAAGGGAAAGAGTAAATACAAGCAATGATAACGATAATCTGAACTAGAAAGAGAGGAGACATAAAGACCACAGATTTCCTGCAAACTGTTTAGCTACATTTGGAACACAATAATAATTTTTTTTTTGTATTCTTAATTCCTATTTCCCCCTATGTATTTATTCATTATTTTGGGACACAATAATAAATATTTTATATTCTGAATTCCTATTTTCCCCTATGTACTTATTCATTATTTAACCCCCCAAAATTGTCTAGCATCACAGAGCAGTAAACAAAAGTGTGGCAAAAATTAAAAACAAACTGTGTTTCAAAGCTAAAAATAATATTAATTTTTGTTACTATTTTTACAGACTTCACTTTTATCATGCATAGTGTAATATTTTCTCTCTCCCTTAGCACACTGTTATATTTGCTGGTAAATATAAGCACAGGGAAATGTAAATAACAAGAAAAATTTTTCCTCTTAACTTCGGATTACATGTCTTAATAACGGGAAACACAATAAAACATGTTTAACTGATACTCAGACCAATGTTTTATACTATAATATAATTAGGAAGCCCATTAGTGTGCATTAACCTTTTTAATTTTTCTGGTACCTTATCAGATTCAAACTAAAATTTTGCCTAGCCGACTAAATCACATTCACTAACGTCTTGATTAATTGTGTTTCTAGTGAGCCTTGTCATATTATCATCTAAAACTAAAAGTCAGCAAGAAGCATTTGGGTTCACTATGTCTCCAGAAGCAGCGATACTTTTCCTAAAAACCTCTGACAACAATGATCATTATTTTCTTTGGCAAGTCATTAGCCCAATGTCCTTATCAGGATAGCACTTGGAATATTTTATCACCTCATGCAAAATAAAACTAAAAAAATATTTTTAATCAATTTTATCTGAATGAGGAAGAGGGACTCATGATGCAAGCCTGTGCTTCTCAATTCCGGCTGTACATCAGAACTACCAGGGAAGGTGTTTAAAGGTATAGATTCCCACCACAGCCCCACCACCGCCCCACCACACACACACACACACACACACACACACTTTAGTTTAATGATTCAGGGTGGGGACCAGATATTGGCAAATTTTAAACACTCATTTTGTGTTCAGTTAAAGCCAGATGTGACAGAATCTGACCCGGAGAAATCTACCACATATTTGCCAACTTGTCCCTGCTTCCAGTTTCCCTTTTCTGCCCATTATACATTGCACCCCTGCATCTATTTTCAAGGCAACAGCAGGCATGGTTTGAGCCCACACTTTCACCAAGACTGTGTGGCATCTGAACTCCCATGCCTTCGCCTAGTATCACACTATGTAGTGATGTCTCTAAGCAATATGATCATATTCACTTATCAGTGATTCGAACTAAAAATGGGACATGTCTTGGCTTTCTGTGTCTTGGTTGCTTTAACTATGTCAATTCCATCCCTTTCCCCAAGCTGTTGGACTTTGAAAAGAAGAAAGTGTACACCCTCAAAGTGGAAGCCACCAACCCTCACGTTGAACCCCGCTTTCTCTACCTGGGTCCATTCAAAGATTCAGCGACGGTTAGAATTCTGGTAGAAGATGTAGATGAGCCCCCCGTCTTCAGCAAACTGGCCTACATCCTACAAATAAGAGAAGATGCTCAGATAAACACGACGATAGGCTCGGTCACAGCCCAAGACCCAGATGCTGCCAGGAATCCTGTCAAGTAAGCACACTTCTGCAACACGTCCCTTTCATATGTTTCAGTCGATTTATATTCAAATATCTGCCTGCAAGTTGGAAAAAATGAATCCTTTTTTTCCGATTTGACAGTTGTGTCTTCCTGAAAAACTACTCTCCACAGCACCTTTTCTCTCCTTACTCAACACAAACATGATTTTAGCAGCAGCATAAACTTTAAAAACATAAAATTTGGGGAGGAAAAACATAAAATGAGCTATAAGGAGTTTACTGCTTACATAGAAGTGGTATAACATAATGTCCTTGAATGGCCTGGGATTTTTTTTTTAAGGTCTTAAATTTGTTAAAGAGTGGTATGGAGAAAGCATTGTGAGAGTCTGTTTCTCAAGTGTGGAAAAATCCACTGTATAACACTTAGTGGCAGAATTATGCTCTATTTGGACGCATTTTTTTTTTTTTTCTTTCGCACACATGGATTAAAAATGAGAACTGCTTCATGATATATGTCTGTGAAATCCTAAAGCTGGATCCAACTTACACTATGTAAGCAAGCTCTATTTCCCCTGTACTTTCCTTATACCTTAGTTGTAAATCATGTTGCAAAAAAGCCTCAGTGCTCTTTGAAACCCGATGTTTCAGGATTCTAGAATCTTATGAAAGTGCTGGAGTCAACCAGCCTCCAGCCTTTAGCCAGTAGCTGAGGTGACTGGATGAGACAAGTGCTAAACCAGAATATCACTGTCTAAATTATTCCCCATAAAGAAAGCAAGTGGCTGAGAAGCTAGAGGAATTCTTGTCAGAGAGTTCACAAGTACGTTCTCCTCAGGGCACCTGCCTGGCACCAGGCATGTCTAAGG